>NC_053426.1:1670358-1970358 GCF_007990345.1 Gossypium hirsutum | reverse complement strand
CTTGTCCATGGCAATTTGCCACTTCTTATCTCGCACAGCCTCTTCAAAACTTATATTCTCGAAATCTACCAAAAGACATACAATGTGTACCTCATTTGTTGAATCATACAAATCTTGCAAACTTCGCATTTTGGGTTGTTGCGGTCCATCTTCATCATCGATAGTTTCAAGATTTTTCGGTATGATTGTTGCTGTAGTGGTTGATGATTCTCCATCTTTAATGATGACTCCGTTGAGTTATTCCAATCCCACTCGCTTGCTTCATTAACTTGTACATCACGACTCACCACAAGCTTCTTGCTTATCGGGTCGAGTAGCTTGTATCTTTTTGTTTTCTTATCATACCTAATAAAAATAAACCTTTTGCTTTTGTCTTTGAGCTTCGTTCTTAGCTGATCTGGCACATGTGCATAGTCCGGTTCTTCCTCTCGCCACACCGTTTTGTTGGAGAGAGTACAGTGCGGTTAGGAATCGTCTTATGCCTTGCTCCTCACAATACTCCATGAAAGCCGTCGAAGTATACTCGCTACTTCTATCGGATCGTGCAGATTTGATGTGTCTACCGTTGCCTTTTCCACCATCACTTTGAACTTTTTGAACACCTCGAACGCCTCGAATTTTTCTTTCAGAAAATAAACCCAAGTTTTTCGTGAGAAATCATCAATAAAGGAAATGAAGTACCTTTTACCGTTAAAAGATTTGGAGGTGATTGGTCCACATATGTTGATATGAATCAATTTGAGAGGTTGCTTAGCCTGATATTCTGCCTTTTTTTGAAACGAAGTTCTTGCATGCTTGCCGAGCACACACTCTTCACAAAATTTTCCCTCGTAGTCCATGTCTGGTAGCCCGTGCACCATGTTCTTCTTGGCCTACTCGTTTAGACCACCATAATATAGGTGACCAAAACGGAGATGCCACAGCAACGCCTTGTCTTCTACATCGACTTGCAAACATTTTTCTCGAACGCTTCTCAAATTTAACTTGTACATGTGATTTCTCCCCATTTCAACTCGAGCGACCAAACACCCTTGCTTATCTTTCAAGTGTAACACCCGGTCTTTCATAAGTACCAAACAAACTTTTTTCATGAGTTGCCCCATACTCAAAATGTTGCTCTTGAGGTCTGGTACGTAATACACATCTTGGATAGACCCAACTAACCCATTCGTTTGTAAATAACAAACGGTACCTTAGCCTTTTACCTCAACTTTCGATGCATCTTCAAACAACACATGTCTCATTTCAACCTTTCGCATCTCTTTGAATAGGTGCTTGTGCCTGCACATATGGTTACTTGCACCCGTGTCAAGGTACCACACCATGTTGTTGTTGGTGTTGACTTCGTTGTGTGCCATCAAGAGAAAACCTTTTTTCGCCTCCTCATCTTCCTTGGTTTGAAGTGCTTGCTCGAGTGTCTCCTCTTTCTTCTTCTTCTTACGTTGTTCATGTATCTCGAGAGAACCGACGAGCTCGTCAACTATGAGCGTTGCTAGATCTTTTGACTCTTTTATGGCACATATGACATTCTCGAAACTGTCAGTTAACGACCTTAAAATCTTCTCCACAACTCGTGTATTGGTTAACGCTTTTCCATTTTGGTTGAGTTGGTTTACCACGGTTTGAACATGCGTAATGTAGTCGGAGACACGTTCCGATTCCTTCATCCTTATGCCTTCCAACTCGCCGCAAAGAGTTTGAAGGTAGACTTGTTTAACCCTGTCGACTCCTTTGTACACCTTCGCCAAAATGTCCCACACTTCTTTTAAAGTTGTCGCACTCGCAATCTTCTCAAAGCCTGACTCATCAACAGCTCGGAACAACATGTACAATGCCGCTTTATTTTTCGATCGCATCTCTTTCAACGTCTTGTTTTGAGCAGTTGTATATCCTGCAGTAGTTGTTGGTTCTACAAAATCTTCTTGGATCACCTCCCAACCATCTTGCGACCCGAGAAGAGCTTTCATTTGGATGCTCCAATTCTCGTAGCTCGCCTTTGTTAGTTGAGGCAGCGGCACATTACTAGTCACAATCTCCATAGCTGGGATACCAAATTGAAAAATTGCTTAAGACAGAACCAATTTTTTTTTAACTTCTAAACTTTCTTATTTTTTCTTTTTTCTCTATATTATATCAAATGCTTACAAACTATTTATAGACTATTGCCCTAAGAAAAACTGAAAATATTAAAATCTAATAATAGCCATAAACCAATGACTCTTGACCTTTTATTTTCCTAAAAAAAAAACTTTTAAATTAGACCCATTAAAATCAAATTTAACGTTTAATCAATAAGGTTCGTTGAGTCAAATTTTGGAAGTAATAGAACTTAATGAGTTTAGCAACTACCCTTTGGTAAGGACTGTAATTTAAAATACGAAAAGTATAAGGACTAAAAAAGATCAAATTAAAGTATAAGACTAAATCACTTTCTAAGGCCTGAACTTGGCAATTACTCTCACGTTGCGGCCTCAACTTTTTTTTTATCTACGTTAGTCCCTGAACTTGGCAATTGTTCCTACATTGGGGGCTGAACTTTTTTTTGTCCAAGTTAGTTCCTAATATTTTCTCGAAAACCATAAAGTTTAAGTCCTAATATGGGAACAATTAGCAAGTTTTTCAGGCCCCAATACAGGGGGAAGCCAGGGGGCTAGCGTGGTAAAATTATTTTTTAGGCCCTTAAAGTTTTTTAAAAATTTTAAATTAGTAAAGGTAAAATTGCACTTTGGCCCCCCTAAAATTATAAAAATTCGATTTAATCCTTTACAAATTATAAAGATATAAACTATAAAAAATTAAAATTTCATCCGCCCCCCTAAAAAAAATTTCTGGCTTCGGCCCCACCCCAATATGAGAACAATTATCAAGATCAAGGGCTAGGACAAAAAAAAGTTCAAGTCCCAATATGGGAACAATTGCCTAGTTCAGGCCCTAATGTGGAAACAATTACCAAGTTTAAAGACTAACTTGGACAAAAAAAGTTTAGGTCCCAATATAAAAGTTGTTGCCAAGTTCAAGCCCTAAATAATAATTAACTCTAAAATATAAGTACTGAATTCATAACTTATGCATAATATAGAACTAACAACATAATTTAACCTTTTGCTAAACCCTTTTCTTTTTGCAAGTTAGGAAATAGTAAATTGATATCTTGGGAAATAAGTAATATAATTGTAGTGTCTAAAAATGAAAAACACCTTTGGTTAACTTGTTTTTGATATTTGATAACTGTTGTTGGATTTTGACAATGCTGCTAAGCTAACCCATTCATTGGGAACCAGCCATGCTGAACAGCTTGCTTCACGGTGAATGCAGTTGTGATGGTGTTCTTTATGGGTTTTCAATCAATCTCACCAGTCCACCGGCTGATTCTTTTAAAGCACATGCAATGTCTTTTGAATGCTCGTTCAGGCTGGCCGATTAATCCTCTTTTTTTTTTTTATCTTAATTAGGGTTTTGGTTTTGCACTCCAATGGGTGCGAGTGATGTTAGAAAATTGTTTTAGGGGATAAAATAAATAAATTTTTTAAAAAATATTAACAAACAATTTTATTATATTAATTTGTGATTATCCATTTGGATTTTAAAATGTTTGAATAATTTCTTATTTGGATGATTTGCAAATCATACATTCAATAAATGAATCCAATATTCGGATGTTGAACATCTTTAAAATTACTCATAAAATAATTAGAAATACATTTGGATTGATGTTAATAAATAACTACATCAATAATATATATATGTATGATGCATATGGTTATTATATTAATACAAATATATTTTAAATAATCTCATTAAATGAAATAATTTAAAATCTATTATATACAAAATTTGGTCTAATATCCTCGATAATCATTTTTTATTTTCATCTTACTATTATACATTTATGTTAAATTTAAACATATATTTCACCATTGATTTTATTTTATTTTTGGTACAATTATAATTCGAACTCAAACTATTATTGAAAATAGAGCACCCTACCAATAATAGATTATAACTTGAGATTCAATTTTATTTTTAAATACTGTAATACTCAATTTTATTGTTATAATAAGTAATTAATCTCATCGAAACTACTCTACAAGTGTTGTAAAAATTAAAACAAAAAAGAAATCGAAAACAGATATGCTTCCCTATGTGTGGCACAATTGAATTATAGCTTACACATCAGCACAAACGGAAATTACCAAAACACCCCTCAAGCCCCCCAAATCAAACCAAGATATTAGTACCATTATATGTTGCATGCTTTCTCAACCCTAAACACAAATTAATGGACTCAATAATTCTGCTTTGTGGGGTTTCACTTAGTTGACTAATCACCTCTTCATTCCAATGGTACAAAGAAAATAAAAGAAGGAAAAAACACTTTAATATTGGGCATCTCATCTCATTAATTTGTTGTATCTATATATGTAAAGTTATAGAATTCACGTGTTTAATTATCACATATTTCAACCTACAATAATCATGGAACAAAATTATTTTTCAACAATGTTTGAACATTTGCACCATTTCTTAGACAGATAAGAAGATTTGAATCTAAGTACCAGTTCTTAATAGTAAACATATATGATGATACATCCTACTATTATTTTAACTTGTAAATGGGGAAATAATAATAGCATTTTGTCGCCTTGTATCTTTCTTTTGGCCATGTTGATATTCATGATTCAGGAGAAATTAAACTTCATGCAAACAATTACTTGTGAGATTGGGTTGATTAGAATTTTTTTATGATTTATTTTTTTAATATTTGTTGTACTCTCGCCAAAACACCCTTCATTGAATTATTTGGTAATTTCAAGGGAAAGTATGACAAAATTCGATTTTATGGCCTCGCAAGAAAAATAGTTATTGTCATAGCCTTGCCTAGCCAGATCACCAAATCACGTAAGGCAAGATCAAGTCATCGTCGGAGGATATGTGAGGAACAATTCCTAACAATATTCGTTAATCCATCACTTACCTAGGCTTGACGGCGCCCGTCCGATGATCTTATATGGTCCCCTCACATTGGCTCTAGTAGTGTCGTTAGCTAATATCCGCCACTTTACCATTTGCACCAATGAAATAAAGTGCTTAATGTCTGAGACCCACGCTAAGCCAGTCTCCCTCTATAACTACCCAAGTTTAGCACCAAGGAAAGAAGGATACATAAGAAGACTTAACACAAGATAAAAGATATAAACTACATTCTTCTCAAACACATCCTCAACACCTCTAAACCACCACCCCTAGTGGCTCTCTGCACTACCTTTAGTGTGAACCACCTCCATCTTAGTAGCTTTCCACACCTCCTACGATGTAAACTACCACCCTTGTATTGTTTTACATTTTGTATAACTTAATTGTTATAAAAGTTGGCATTATCTCTGAGAATCAAACAAAAAGCTATTATTTAGCCTTAAGAAGCTAAAACTAGAAGCAAAAATACCAAGATGCCTTCTAAGACCAACACTAGGTTAGATCTAGATACTGAGATGAAAATGATATGGTAGAGGTTTATCATCCTTGTTATTCACATTTCAATAAGGGATAATGAGTACACCTATAACACCCCTAACCCGTAATTGTCACCGGAATAGGTTAAGAGGCATTACCGGACTTGTAACTCAATTCAGAACAATCATTTATCAATTATCATCTCATTTCAGTAACTATTATTCAATCACATTCAATATGTACTTAAAATGAGCATACGAAGCTTAACACATGCATTCGGGACTAAATCGGTAACATATTAAGACTTTGGAAACTTAAAAAAAATTTCAACATTTCAAGTATCACACGCCTGTGTGAACAGGCCATGTGCCTTACACGGCTGATAGACACACCCGTGTCTTAAACCGTGTGGAAACAAGGCATACATACTGACTTGTGTCACACGACTGAGGACACTCCCATGTGCCATGCCCGTGGGAAAACTAGAGAGGTTACTGACTTGGGTTACACAGCCGGCCACACGCCCATGTACCAACCCGTGTGTTACACACGGCCAGTAGAGACGCCCGTGTGTCTAGGCCGTGCCAAACCTATAGGGTATACTGACTTAATTTGAAAGGGTACCCCAAGGGACACACGGCCGTGCAGCATGACCGTGTGTCGCACATGGCTGAGATACACGCTTGTGTCTCTGCCCGTGTGGACAAAAATAGGCAATTTGTGAAGCCATTTTGCCACCCTAAAAACACAAGCATTCATAAGCATAGATAACCATAATTTTACAACTCAATAGGCAGCCAAGATAACCATTTCAATACACATTATTACCAATTCAACTTATTATTCAATTACCTATTTAATACAAAACATAATCCATTCATCTAACAAATACATATCAATACCTTATTTGCATATTTTCATTCAAACACTACTTTACGAAAACATACCATAATTGAACACTTAATTCAACCAAAACATGGTACCAAAATAAGCCAAATCACATGGCTTAACACATATACAAAATATACCAAAACCATGATATCAAGTAACATAACTAACATCATTTAAATTAGCCTATACATGCCATATTTACATATCCACAAGTTCAAAAGTACCAATCGAAAATTGGATAGTGTGATGTGCAAGTTTGACTTGTCCGAAACGAGCGATTTATCGAGCCTCTATAAAACATGGAAAAAGAAACAGCGTAAGCTTTATAGCTTAGTAAGCCCGTATAATGCAGAATTAAACTTACCATTTGTACATAATCAAAGCAACATTAAAATATCAACAATTCAATTAACCAATACCTAATCACAAGTATCCATCACATGTTAGTCATTTGGAAAATACATAAAAATCATCTTTTAATACAAAACTTTACATCATTCCAAAATTCATATGTCATATATATAACATTAGTAACATTTATAATTCGTAATTTATCCGTATAAATAGTATTTAGGCCCATTGAATCTATTAGAACCTCAAAGGATACTCAAGTGAACAATGTCGGTAATCCGTCAATTCATTATCATATATGCTCTTTCGAGCCATGATCGGTAAGATCCTCCTGAGCTAATGAATAGTAAGGTCTAATGAGCTGAAACGGTAAGCTCTATCGAGCTAAACAGTAAGCTCATACGACCTGAAACGGTAAGCTCCAATGAGCTGAAAACAGTAAGCTCTTACGAGCTGATATATCAGTAAGCTCTTACGAGCTGTGGTGAGTCTGCAACAAATGTAGGAGCTCGACCAAAACGGTAATCCCAGTAACATGTCACTCGTATCCAATGAATTCATACAGTTCAAACAGGGCTTAGTAACAAATATATTATATCAATAAGGCATTTATACTTCAAATATTTCCATTATACACATTCATTTCAATAATTACAAGTATATAAAAGTTTGATTCTAATTATACGAACTTACCTCGTATCCTCGGATAAAACTATCGGCTGTTCATCGATCTTTCCTTTTCCCCAATCTAAACTCGATTTCGGCTTATCTTGATCTATATATTATCAAATGCAATACATTTAGCCTTCAATCTATTCAATTTAGTCCATAATTCATATTTTGGCAAATTTGCATATTAGCCATATACTTTTCAATTTTTACAATTTAGTCCTTATCACCTAAAATTGAAAATTCATGCAAATTAGTACCAACCCATATCTAGCCGAATTTACTATGTATTACTAGCAGCCCATATGTTTCATTATTTCACACTTTTAACTACCACATTTTACAATTTCACAATTAAATCCCTATTTTGCATTTTTGTCAAAAATCACTTTATAAAACTTGTATATCTATCATTAAACCTTCATAATCTATCATTAAACATTTAAAATATCAAGCATTCAACAATGGAAACATGAAAAATCTTCAACAATTACAAAATCCAGGTTCCGGGCTAGCTAGAATACGAAGCAACGGTCTCAAAAACGTAAAAATCATCAAAAATCGAGCCAAAATGGACTTACAGGCTTGAACAAAAATGGCCGAACCTTCAAAGCTTTAAAACCCTTATTTTATTTCTCACATTCGGCTATTGAAGAAGATATAGCATGAAAATGGTTTTTGTTTTGTTGAAAATTAACATAATTAACTAAATTACACTTATAACCTTATTATTATACATTAATATATCATATAATCAATGTCCAAGATTGTCCACTTACATTATAAATGGAATAATTACATAATAAAGACTTCTTTATTATTAAACCATAGCTATTTAATACTTTTAAACAATAGAACTCAACTTTTATGCGTTACGCGATTTAGTCATTTTTACCTAATTAAGCATTTAAATAGTAAAATTTCTTAACGAAACTTTCATATAATAATTATATCATGTTGTAGACCTTATTAAAATAATAAAATAAATATTTTTACTTAAAATTTGTGGTCCCGGAACTACTATTCTAATTTGACCTAAATACGGGCTGTTACAACACCATCTATTTTCTTTTGACTCATTGGCAAATTGTTAGAAGGAATAATATTACCAAGGTCTAAGAGCGAAAAAGAATTCTTGACTTAATCCTGATAATGTCAGGAGTTGCAAGCCCAAAATGAGTTTCTTTGAACTCAACTTTTAGAGTATGTTTAAGAAGGAGCTTAAAGGGATAGGGAGCAATTAAAAAAAGAAAGGAAGAGAGTCTACTTGGAGTTAAAGACAATCTTTAAGAAATTAATATAACCTGTCTCTGGGTGGGGCAATTGAATCATTACTCTATCCTATGGAGAAAAGATGAAGTTGTAATAAGGCATTGAAACTATCGACGCCCAAAACACCTGAAAAGGGTGTCGTCAACACCCTTCCATCATTACACTCCTTTAAACACCTCTCAATGAGAAATTTTTATAGAAAAAGGAATATTAGGAACTCCACCATCTATATGGTCTAATCCTTGAAGGAGGAAGCTTATAGATGAGTGCTTATACCAAAATGATATAGGCCATGCCACTAATGATTGCACCAACTTGAAAAATGCCATTAAATTTGCAATAAAGGAAGAGCAATTGGAAAGGTTTGTATAGCAAAGACCACACTCTTTAAAAGAAAGAATGAGAGGGGTATATCAATAAAAATAAGTCTTAGGAGTTTTAGAGTATTGGTGTAAAAGAATGGATGGTTTTAGGATGCTAACCAACGATGAACAACCCTTTAAAAGAACAAAGATGGAAGGAGGGGAAAGGTGATTAGGCTCCCTCCAAAGTCAATTTATTGCCTAAATAAGCCAACCCACCATTTTTCTTGAACTGAAATAATGTTTTTCAGTAAATGGGTGAATGTGGTCAAAGGATAGGATGAAAATTATATACTTATCAAAGAAAAATGTGCATAAGCTTTGTAGGAAGAAACCAACCTGGAATAGCTCGATACACTATGCTCTTAGGGACAATCGGAGACTTTTCACTAGCACCAAACAAAGTAACATCATGACGGGCACATAAAGAAGCCAAGACATAGGGAGCAAACATACACCATGATGAATTCCCACCTCAGATCTCTTTAAAGGAATTAGAATGTTTAATAGCATGAGAAGTGGTTTGATAGGAAAAGAAGATAATTGAGGACAATGCCAACTTCCCAAGCACGCAAAGGAAAAGATTGTAAAGTTCCAAACCTGACCGGATTCACCGGGTCCGGATTTCGGGTGTTACTACACAAAGCTTAACCATTAACGAAAACAGTTAAATTTCTCATTTCTTTACACAAAGCTTAACCATTAACGAAAACAGTTACAATTTCTTATTTCTTTAAACTTGTTATTTGACATTTTAATTAGAAATTTATTGCATGAAAACAAGGGACGTAACTTAAAATAATCTTATTACAACAGATTCGATACAAATCCTTGCAAAATGGAAGTTTATTTAATACAGACTCAAAAGGCGTATTCCTAGACCATGCCACATCTCCACTGTATGCATAATAGCCCTTTCCACCACCAAATTGGCATACTCCTGGCGTTGTCCCTCCAGGAGAAGTCTTTTCTCAAACACCTAAAAAGCAATAACAAATCTTGTAAGTACGTGAGTACTTAGTGAGCTCATTATAACAACACCTTGATGGATACTTTACAATCTTGTATGAACTACTAGGTGCCAATTATTCTGCATCATTTATTTCAGCGAATACCACCATGCTCTTGTCATATTCAATATTCCTTATCTAACTAACTAAGGAATCCTTCTAAACATTTCATAAATCTCTTGTCCCATAATAATTTTTTAACAAAACATACCCTCAGAGACCACTTCCAACAATCCTTGCCTTAACCCATTCTCTTATTCAAATTGTTGTTCACTGACATTTATCACAGGCGGATACATATATGTTTGGCGAATACTTATGCAGAATTTAATTTATGCAGAATTTAATACCACCAATTCATACTCAAACATACCCTGATTCAGTATCACACATATCCATACTGATAAATCACTACATAGTCCATTTTGACGAATTCCATATCATATTATATCGGAATCTCATATCTCAAGATAACATTAACTGAGATTCAGAATAATTTTAGAAGATGATATAATATCACTCACTTTCCATATTTACAGATTATTATGACGGATGCCATTCTTAACAAACATACACATCTCTTTTTCACGGAAACCCTTAAGACTTAATTCACTCTTAACCCAGAACGTATCAATACTTCATCTTAGCCTTACTTATTACAGAACTAAAAGAATTTACTTATATCTTATAATAAAGATAGACATTCATATTCGACTCTTACCAGACATTTTTGACAGTTCATGCCACATAGACCTAACAGAACACGCCATACAGGCAAACATACAAAGTCTCGTGTTTACTGTCCCTTGTTATTGAAACCTGCTTTCTAACCAATAAATATGTTCAAACAGGGCTTTTCCTAATCTAGATATAAGCAACCTGCAATCATTTATAAGCATGGTAAGAAACCTACTAGTATGATATTTTCAATACAATTCTTCACAGTTTTTGCATCAGTTTCAATTTCCAATTAATTGTTGAATGTTTAATTGGGTAGTGAAGTAAAATTCATCTTTTAAGTGTACACACCTCAACCTCGACACTTGTAACAAATGGGATATGTCTATATGAATCGTTAATCTTTTTAAAATCTAAAATTTTAAAGATCAATTTAAACCAGATTATTTTAAGGATTTTTACCATCCCTAATCTCAATATCTATAATTTGTTTTTCTTTTGTCCTCAAACTCCCATCTTCCGCTTTTGTAAAATAAATAAATAAACCCCTAAAAAACTTGTCCAAAACAAAAGTTAATCGGCAACAAAATTCAGATGAATTTTCTATATTATTGTCAAGAAAGCATAAATTGGAAGGAATATTTAATTGAAACCTATCTAATATATAAATTAAAAATATGACCATCTCATGTGAAGTGAGATTCAAAACAAAAATTTGCCTCGAATTGAGGATATAAGCATGTATAGTATGGGCAGGCACATGTTGTGCTGGTGAGAGATGGTATATGATATATGATATAAAAATTATGAAATGATGGAGGAAGAAGCATCGAAGTAAATTGGTCCATGCATAATATACAATAATAGGACATATGCTGAGGCAGCCGAGCGGGGCCAGTTGTTAGTGCTCCAATGAGTTGTTTCCCAACTGGTGGTTTTTGCTTATTTTCTTTCCCATTTCAAGACAAAATTTGTTCAATGTTTAGTACTTGTGAAACATGGATTTGATTGAAAAGTTGCTGCTTTCTTTGCAAATTTTTTTCCACCCACCCACCACCCTCCCCCACCTCTCTTCCCTATATAATTCATTACAATTATCAATTTTTTTTCTTATACATATATATGCTCATTTTTTTAAAGTCGTGTTTGATTCAAATTTCCCATCAAACATTGTCTTGAAAATTATTATTTTTTCAATTACAGTTCAATTTCAAACATAAAATTTCATTTACAAATAATGGAAAATATTGGCACTAAGTTTTTTTTGGGGGGGAGCCTAGTAAAATTTTTAAAATTTTTAGGAGTTTAATGAAAAAATTTAAAAAAAAAATTGGTGTCTAATTATATTTTTTAAAATTTTTTGAGATTAATGAGAAATTTTAAAATTTTTAAGAGAGCTTAATTAAAAGTTTTAAAATATGAGGGGACTAATTAAAATTTTCTAAAAAGTTTGAGAGAAAAATGAAATTTTTGCAAAATTTGGGGGCACCATTGCAGTCCACCTTTGTTTACAAACTCATAAAAACTTTAAAAAATATTTAACTTTGTTAAACAACATATGTTAATTATATTCCAGAGAAAGAATTGTATGAAATTAAGAATTATATGAAATTGTGATTTCAATTCATCCCTATCCCTTTCTAATAGGAACATGACAAATCAAATTTTTCTTTCTGATTTTTAACATTTTTAGTTAGATTTGATTCATAGAATCCTTACTCTTATATTACAATACGACATTATTTGATTCATTTTAATAGTACAAAAATTAAAATAATCTATTTAATAATAGAATAACTAATTTGATCATACCCTTATAAATAGAAGAATATTTCAAGTACATTCACCACTTTTCATGTATAAAAATATCAAAATACATGAATATTTTATTAAAAAATTGGTCATATGAGTTTTTCTTTTTAATAATTTTTTCCTACATTTCCTCTTAAGCAAGTCTTGGTTTCCTTGTTGAAGTTTTGAAGCACCATATAACATCATTAGATAAAGGCAACAACAAACATCATGCATAAAAAGCTTAATTTCTTCCCATATAATATTAAAAGATTATTTTATTAGAGTACACCATCCTATATAACTTGGAAATGATGATCCTCGCTTTTAACCACTGAAATATGTACGAACAAATTAAAGAATATGCTTAAGAGTTTTTTATGCCCAAGATGCTCACACATCAAGAATAAATCACACTTTTTTTTAGAAAAAGCTCATTTAATTTTTAATTCTTAGATTGATAGATTGAATGAATTAAATTAAGAGTTAATGATTTATTTATCTGGATATATATTATTAAATCAAGAATCTTTTGAATTGGTAAAAAAAATTCAATAATTGGTTTTTCAACTTAATTTTTTTATTGAAAAAGAATTATTGTATGGGATGAGATTGGGAACATTTAATCCCTTGAATTTTATTTTGAAATTTGTAACTTTTAATAAAAATATTTAAAATTTTTTTAGTATAATCAGTCGATTTAATTAGTTAGACGAATCAAATTTATTAAATTGATAATTGAAAGCCTCATCTATTAACCTCTTATCTGTTTTTAAAATATTTATTTAATTTAAACCTTTTAAATTACTCTTAAACTCCTCAAATTTCGATTAATTAAATTGGAAGAATTATATACTTAAATGTATTTGGGCTCACGACCTCCAAATTAAATACAAGGATTAAGGTAAAACATTACATGTTCTAATAAATATATTAGAATACTTTCTATCTTCTATAAATCTTTACTTTTAAAATGAAAGTAATATATTTTGAATTTTTTTATATAATATTTAGAATTACTAATAGTCTTTCTTCAGTCTTTAAATAAGAAGATAAACATGCTTCACCGCGGTTAAATCCATATTTTCTTTTACTGACAACGATATCAATACCAACTAAATTAAGACTTAATTAACAAATATATTTTAAATTAAACCAAATTAATTGATACAAATATTAAAAAAATTAGTATTTTAAATTTTTAAAATTCGAATTTCAAGACCGAAAAAGTATATCTTTTACAATGAGGGAGAGAAAATATTGATAATTACGACATAAATGTTAGACATTAAATGCATTAAATCAAAAACCTAGCGTCAAGGCATCGTCCCCTCATGCCCATGCATGTGGATCCCCACCCTTAAACAAAGCCTTCTTTATTATTATTATTACTATTTTAAAATTCTCTTTACGAAGCTCACCTAGATTTGCATAAAACAAACTTTGCCCATTTCCATCACTGCTGAAGTTATATCCTTTAAACAGAATAAACCAAACTTTAAAATAAAATTAAAAAAAAACCCTAAATTGCATATATTTCAAAAGTGCATATATAACAAAAGGATAAGATAAGAAAAGAAATGTTATACACATTTAATAATTCAATTTAAATGTGTTGTAAAGTGGAGTTAAGATTTTAGAGTGCTCCCTTAACAATATGACATATCTAGAGGCTTAGAGCACTTTTTGCCCTATTTATTAAAGATGATGATGATTATGATGCCTAGAAGAGACTTGTGATTGGGACTTGGTTAAGCTTCATTTAAAGTG
Source organism: Gossypium hirsutum (assembly GCF_007990345.1). NCBI lineage: Eukaryota > Viridiplantae > Streptophyta > Magnoliopsida > Malvales > Malvaceae > Gossypium > Gossypium hirsutum. The sequence goes on along the minus strand of NC_053426.1, from coordinate 1,956,113 downwards.
GGGTCATAACAATTGGGGTTTTAACACACCCTTAATGAAGACACATGGGTTGGGGATAACATAGATAATTTTGGTCTCACAAAGAGTTGACACCATTATTTTTGGGATTGAGTGTTTGTGATTTGATTTCTTGCATTGCCCCCATCTTTCATACCACTATTTTACTAGCTTAATTATTTGAATAAACCCATGGTTTGATATTTTGTTTCTACTATGTTTGTTTTAAAGAAAATCAAATTGGGTAAGTGGGATTCTAGTTTTATTAAAAAAATTCAAATTATAATTTTTGCCTTTTTTTTATATTTAAATTTAAGATTTAGTTCTATCTTTTAATTTTACATAATTTAATCATTTAATTTTAGAATAAATATCAAAATTATTTTATATGAACTTTAATTTAATATGTAATGTCATATGTGAACTTTGATTTTATACAATTTTATATATGAAATTTTGATTTGATTGAATTTTCATAAATCACTAATAACATTATCGAATTAACACTATTTTATATTGATATGTTGCATACATAAACAATTATATTGATCCAATATGATAATAAATATCTATATTCATTTCTTTAAATGTGTACAATCAAATTAAAATCAAAGTTTCATGTATATATATGAACCACAATTTAAGTTTCATGTGTATAATTGCACCAAAATAAATTTTATGTGTCAATTGAATCATAATTTATGTATAATTTTGATATTTATCTCTTAATTTTATAATGTCGTTAGTTAGTTCAATTAGGTAACAACTTTAACTACTTCAATTACAACGTTAAGTAATATTTTTTCATTGGAACCCCTTCCAACTCATCATGGATTATAATACAAGTGGGGTTTTTAAGAAAAATTCATGATAATATTTTAGTCATAATGCTTAATGGTGTTTCTTCTTATATTAATAGTGTTTATAAAAGTAGAGGGATTAAAAAATCATGCCAAATTATAGTAAAATAATTAGATCTCAAATTTGAGTATAATAGAGGAACCCAAAATCAAAATTTGTGATGGACAAATATTGCACACACAAGTATATATGTTATGATAAGTATCATAAATAAATCATTCTCACGAAGATCTATTACTAATTATGATGCTAATCATTAATTATTATTTTATAACCTATCTAAATAAATTGATAATAGAATTTTTCAAACTAACTCTAGTAAATAAAAATTAGCAAAGCAATTTTAAAACAAAATAATCAATCAATAATAAAAGCTTATGTTAAATATGACTCATATTTCAGTCAAATTTGAGAGATAATTTACCAGTTAAACTCTGTTTATTTGTTTCAGTCAAACTGTAATTAATGTAGATTGTTTTATTATTATTTGACCTACGAATTTAGCCTATAAGTATACTATTTTACAACCTTAGAAAATACACCCATTAAAAGATTAGAACTCATAACACTTTTGGAGAATTTTGTGTTTACATTTTGAGGGTTCTTTATTCTCGGGTTTCGGGGTTTAGTTTTTATCTCCATCTTTTATAATCTTTATTCTTTTGTTATTATAGTAAATTTTTCTTTGCCTGAGGTTTTTTATCCTCTTTGGAGGGATTTTTCTACCTTAAATTTGTGTATTCAATTCCTCAATTTCTTCCGTTATTTTTTACTTGTTCGTTGCTTAATCGGGTTGATCCCCAACAAGTGATATCAAAGCTAGTTCAATTTTCATAGATCAGCCTATTCAGAGATGACAGCAACAAGGTTTTTATTGAGAAGTTCGATGGTATCACAAATTTCAACCTATGGAAATTTCGGATGATAACAATTTTAGTTCAAACCAGCCTGAAAAAGGTCGTTACTGTGAAAAAGCTTAAGAATCTACGTTAGACAGAATGGGAAGAGCTTAATGAAAAGGCCCTGTCTGCAATCAAATTGTGCCTCACTAATAGGGTATTGCAGAAGGTATTGATGGAAAAAACCTCATCCGCCACAACTCTACTTGTACCAAAAAAATCTACCTAAAAAATAGGAGAGGATATCGAGGGCTGTTGGAGCTATCCTAGGAAGAAATGCTTATAAAAAGTCAAAATAGGAAAACCTGGAGGGTGTGGAGATCCGGAGGCAACAATAGAGGGTAGCGGTTGAGTATAGACGGAAAGAGGAAGCTGAAGGTGATCCCTCTCAGCCACCACAAGACACTGTACTGCTGGATTACAAATTGGTTTGGCGAAAACCATCTTCCTAAATTTCTTAATCTGTTCTCCCTTGAATTGAATTGATCGAAAGATGTTGGTTGTTATTTTGAACTTGAATTTAAATCATCAACCCATGAATTAAATCTCATAGGGTTAGGATTATATGATGAAACTTTTATTTCCTTTAATGGTTGAAGCGTATATTTTATTTAATCTATTGTTTCATTCAATTGCTTTTATTTCCTAATTGTATACGTACATTCCCTAGACATAGATGGGTGTGCAGTATGCACATAAATTGAATCTAATTCTTAAAAGGTTGGATTAGCTTACTAAAATTGAATAATGCAAGTGGGTACTCGACTGAATACCTATAACAAACTCTAGACATAGAGTAGCGTTTGTATAGAATGAAGACAAAACAGTGTAGGGTGTTGTGTTAAGGCCTATAGACATAGGCCAGGCAACTTGAGATCTTGCTCTCGAAAGAAGTAGGTCACTTTAAGTCTCTTCTAAGTAGTAGATTAAGTACAATTTTGCTGAGGCATTATTGGAAGTAATGGTAGATTCTTAGTAATCCCAACCTTCTAGTCAACATTATAGAACTTTTATCATTTGTCGTAGTATCTTTGCCATAGCATTCTTAGTTATTTATTTAATCGCTCGCATTTTATTCACGTCATTATTCTCTTAATTGCCATTGCATTTTTACTCTTATTTTTCCATAACATTTTTCAGTATTAGTCAATATACATTTTGCATTTATCCTTATTATTTTAATTTACCATTGCGTACTTAACTTGGTTTTGCCGTAACATTAATCATTATCATAACTTGACCATTTCTATACCTAATCTGATCCTTGTGAAGACGATCTCACTTATCACTTTATTACTTGATTCGACGTGTACGCTTGCACAATTCACATTCTATTTCACACGCGACATAAACTCTTTATGCGATTGAGTCTCTAGCTAACAGTTTAGTGTTGAAACAATGTCTGTTTACATTTTGCATGAACTAATGTGAGCTTTTTAGATATCACATTAGTTAATTTATTACTCATTTGAATGATTTAAAAAATATTGAGGTTAAGATTGACGATGAAGATCAAGCTATGTTATTATTATGCTCTTTACCATCTTCATACAAGTCTTTTAGGGAGACACTGATTTATGGTAGATACAAACTCTTATTTGAGGATGTGAAGGGTCATTTGTTGATTAAAGACAAACTCGACAATAAGTTTGAATCAGATAGCAAAGCAATTAGACAAATTTTCGATTTGGTAACATCAAAGAAGTGAGACAAAATGTATCACTATTGCAAGAAATTAGGTCACGCCAAAGCATATTGTTATAAACTGCAAAATAAAAGGGGTATTGAGAGTAACAAAGAAAACGTAGATGATGCTAATTTGGCCGAAGAAATCGATGATAATTTCTTGTTAGTGTCAATGAACGATAGTTCCGAGTGGATCCTAGATTTTGGATATTCTTTCCACGTGTGTCCCAATAGAGAATGGTTCTCTACATACAATTCGATTGAAGGTGGAATTGTGCGTATGGTAAACGATTCATCCAGTAAGGTAATCAATATTGGTACTGTTAAAATTAAGATACACGATAGGACAATTAGGGCACTCTTAGATATCAGCTATATACTTGATTTACGAAAGAATCTCATCTCCTTGAGTATTTTAAACTCTAAAGGTTGCAAAATCAACATCGAGTTGAGTGGCATTAAGGTGTCTCGTGGGGCACTTATTTTGTTAAAAGATAAAAAGACTGACGGTCTTTATATTCTGGAAGGTTCTACAGTACTGACCAGTGAAACTGGACGTCCCTCATCCATTACGGAGCGAAGTGAACTTGTTTGGAGCGAAGGCAACTTGGTCATAGGAGGGAAAAATGTATAACTGTTTCGTTGAAGAGAGGTTCTCTTTAAGATGTAGGTTTTGAAAAGTTAAGGCACTGTATTCGTAAAAATCAGACCTGAGTTACTTTTGATTTGGCAGTGCACAAGTCGAAGGCTAAAAGTCTTCCGGCTTCTAAACACAAATTAGACTCAGTTAATTCCCTGCATAGTTCAAGATAGGCTATTGGCAGGTATTGGCAAAGATAGTGTTGTAGAAATACGAGTCAAGGGGAAGATTTGTTGAGTATGACTCATATTTCAGTCAAATTTGAGAGATAATTTCCCAATTAAACTCTATTTATTTGTTCCAGTCAAACTCTAATTATTCTAGATTATTTTATTATTATTTGACCTATGAATTTAGCTTATAAATAGACTTTTTTACAACCTTAGAAAATCGATTGAGAACAAAGGGTTGAGACCGTGGGAGCTGTACCCTTGTTTAAATGAAATCGATTCTAGGTTGGTTAGATTAGGCAATGTTAGTTTTGCGACTGCTGATAAGAAGAGTATCGAGTTGGCGTTTACTTTGGCAGTTGCAGGTATTAGAAGACCTGGTTTGTTCAAGGCTTGGTGGTAAGTTCTCATTTTGGTTTTTGGATGCAAATCCTGTCTCTGCTGTTTTGAGAATTGCTGGGTTATGGAGCTGGTATGGCTTGTTAATGCTAGTTTTTGTTTTTGGCTCTGATTTTGAGGATAGTGTTTTGTGAGGGAGTGACAGTTTTTTGTTGTTTTTATACTGTATTTTAATTTTGAGCATGGTCTTTGTATTAGGTGTGAGCACTTCGTGGGGGTGGTATGCCTTCTGTTGATTGTTTTTTTCTTAGTGTTTTGGTTTTTTGTATGATCTTGATCGAGTGAAAAAAAAAATTTAGTTTAAAAGTTGGATTTTATTTAGGAAAATAATATTCGTAAACATTCAACTATTACTATTACCAATTTTTGATACACTACAAATAGAGACAATAAATGCCAAAATATGAACCTTTGAATTTTAATGCCGAACACAAAACTTTTAATCCCTTGTAGATATCATCTCCTCTTAATTGTAACATAATTAATTACTATTTTTGAAAAATAAAATAATTTGAAATATCACATCAATCAATCAAATTAAAAATTAAATCCCATCCTTTGATTTACTACTATGTCTTTGTCTTCGTCAAATTCAACAAATCTTTAAGAAATCTCCTTGGAATTTCGAGTTTGAAAATAGTATACATAATGATTTTTATATTTATCCGGAAGAACAATTTGAAACATACTCTTTCCTTGGCTTTTTCCAATTAAAGGTTCCTTCAGCACACAGTTTGTGAATTGTCACTTACCTTTGAATACTGCAGCTAATGAAACAATCAATTAAAGCATCCATCATATTCCCTTTGGGATCTTCTTTTTATCCCCTAAACTATATATATAAATATATTATATTATCTTGAATATCATTATACTACAGAGTTAAATTACATATTATCTTTTTTATTCAAAAAATAAGTAAATTAATCTTTTCTGTTAAAATTTTTATTCATTTTTAATGTAAAATTTAACGTGACTGATGAATAAACTAAACAGTTTTACAGGGCATGCAACATGTATCTATACTAGCATGCATGAATTATTTTTTAACAATAGAAATAGATGAATTTTTTAACAAAATAACCGATTTATTTTTTTATTTAACATACAGAGACTAATTAGCCCATTTATTTAAGTAAAGGGGGCAAAATACAATCTCACTCCTAGTATAAGGGCCTCCATAGTACTTTTTACCTATTATAATTTAATAGTTTTCTAATTATATATATAAATATAATTTTAAAATTTTATAAGTACACGATCGTAACTCTATGCATTTCACCTCCCCACTAGAAATACTCTTTGCCCTTACTATACTCCAACTTGATAATTTTCATTGCCTGTCCAGGGTTGAGCCCTAGGATTTGACAAGGAACTTAAAGAGCCACCTAGAGACGCTTTACGCCCAATCATTCCGGATAATGCTTACATCCTTTATATTACCGCGATTGCTGGCACAAAGTTAGCTGATGCTTATTCCCTAAATACTATTGTAAGACCTAAATTTTACCCGTGGCCCAATAAAATCACAGCCCAAATACCAAAACTCAACTAAAACCCAAAATACCCCAAGCCCAAATACAACCCAAAATAAAAAAGAAAAAAAATGAAGAAAAAGAAAAAAACCTAACCTCTTCACCCTATGTGCCGCCCTAAGCGTCGCCCTAGTCCTCTTTTGTCTACCACTTGTAAAAAAAAAGATAGTAAATAAAAAAAAATGTTGTAACAAGGCTATAAAAGCCATCATAAAACCAAATATAAAGAGGGGGAGGAGGAAAAGAAAAAAAACATTGTATTTTCACATAGAGATCAAAAATCCAAAGCAAAAAAAAAAGGTTGATTTTAATTTCTTGTATTCCCTTTGTTCATTTTTCATTTTTGTTATTTTATTTTATTTTCTTTATTTTATATACATATATATATACATAATTTAATTGAATTACTTATTTGAATTCCCTTGCAAACATGTTTATATTTTTCCCTTTAAATCTATTTATGTATACCATTTGTTCCCCAATTTTAAATTATACTTGGTTTATTTCAAACACTTGCCTATATTACTATTTTTTTTATATACAATGTTTATATTAAGTTTTATGCTTTATGTATCTTGTTAATTGTTGGTAAGTAAATCTTGTTTCAAAATATTTTGTATAATTATTGATTTATATTATATAATATGTCATTCGTATATTCTTTTGTATATTCTTACATGGTTGCATTTATATAATTCATTTATGTTACAACTTGCTAATATGTACATTATTTGTTTTAAAATTTTATATAGGTACACATTACTATTGCTATGCACATAATATATTTTATATATATATATATTTTTTGAATCTTGTTTTTAAATTATTTTGCATAACACTAACTTTAAATTTCCTCTTATAATACTTATTTTGAAGCTCATTTATATGTTAAACTTTATATGCTTTATGTATTATTTTTTTTATTTTTTATTTATTTTACAATCTATTGTAAATTTTTTGCATGTATTATCTGTTTATGTATATATATATTTATATATAATTTACCTACTTTTAAATTGTTCATTTCAAGTTTATTTGTTTTAACATTTTTTATTACCTTTTAAAATATTTTTCTTAAAATAGATTTTTATTTAACCATTAGTTAGAAACGTTAAATAGTGTATGTGGTAAGATTATTATCATTGGGCATGTTTCGATTTTCATGTTTGCACTTTTCAAAAATTTGTATAATATATTATTGATATATGTTTTCCATATTTGTTACTTTGTTTTGCATCCCCATGTATTATATTATGATTGAGATTGCCAACCTATTTGCCTGAAATCAACCTATTTGCCTGAAATTATTCATTTCATTTTCTTTGCTTCAAATGAATCGAATAAATATGTTGCAAGTTTGTTTCTATAATCACTCCCTTTTAAAAAATAAAAAATAAAAAATAAAATTTCAAAGCGAGGTAATATTTCGTGTTTGGTAATTCGAGAAATTGTGCCCTAACGTGTTGGGTTTCGATTTTCTGTTTGACCAAATAAATATTCTCTCGAGATTTCGTCCATGTTTCTTTAAATTAAAAATAAGGCAATATTTCGAATTTAGGAAATTCAAGAAAATAGTATCCTAACTTACTAGGTTTCAATTTTTCTTGTTTAACCTAAATAACTAAATATCCTTTTGAAATTTCAAATGCATGAGTTTTGGAAATTATAAAATGATCTTGTATCGAGGATTTGAAATGTTGTGTCCTATCGTGCCGGGTTGCGCTTTTTCATTTGTTCAAAACAATCGAAGATCCCTTTGGAATTTCACTCACATTTTCTAAAAACTCTTTAAAATGAAAGAAATGTTCGATGTTTGGCAATTCGGGGAATAGTGCCCTATCGTGTTGGGTTGCAATCTCCCGTTTGTTCAAAATAATCGAATGTCTCTTCGGAATTTCACTCGTATCTTCTAAGGTGAGGCAATGGTCAATGTTTGGAAATTCGAGGAATCATGCCCTACTGTGCTGGGTATCGATTTTTCGTTGGACCAAATAGTTGGGCATCCTTTTGTTATTTTCGAATTATAAATTTTCGAACGTCGAAACAAGAAGATTTTTGGCAAAGGATTTGGGTTATTCAAATGTTATTAAAAAGAACCACATTTCAAAAACATTTTTAATTTTAGACAAAAGGACATTATTTAATCTATTTGGTACCAATTTTGGGCGTAACGAGGGTGCTAATCCTTCCTCATACGTAACCGACTCCCGAGCCTATTTTCTCATATTTTCGTAGACCAAAATCATTGTTTTAGTAAATCAAAATGTTTTATTAAAACAACCCAAATTTCTAGGTGATCCGATCACACCTAAACAAGAAAAGATTGGTGGCGACTCCATTTTCGCTTTCCAAAAAGTCGATCAATCATTTTTACTTTGAAATATAAAAAAAAATGGTTTCGACAACTATCATTGCTTCTTCTCCTGGAAAAGAAGTTCACAACCCATGGGCTTTCTACCTCCACGCGACATTGCTCCATCAAGCTTTTGCCAATTACGAAAAATTCCCCATTGCTGTCTCCTATAGGAGTCTGGGTCGTGTCTCAATCCCAGTGTGACTGATCATCATTTCAGACCAGCTATTGATCATTGCCTTGGTAAACTATTGCCTCACTAACTAGCTAATCAAATGCGAGCATTTCCTCAGGTGGATTCCTCCTTTTGCTCCTCAGCTTACAAGGTATTAGCAAACGTTTAATTATAGAATTAAACTATTATAGCACAGACAAGATATGAATTAGATAAATCCATACTATAAACTGACAGAAATAAAATTTACACATAAAAACAACTCATAACGAGACTCAAAAATTCATAAATTTATTTATAAGAATTTCGAATTTGAAAATTTAAGACACTAAACGTACTAAAACCTTGATGGCATAAATAAATATAAACATAGCTTTCAATGAGTTCTAATCGAGAAAGAAAAGGAGGTAGGGGAATATTGGACCCACAAACCTTCAATGTTGCTATATATTATGTGGTAGAGCCATTTTCTCTCTTGTTTCAGCATTTTTCTTGAAATATAGTTCCACCTGTACGTCGTTAATTCAACCATAAATTGTAAGGGTGCGGGACTCCACCACTTTTCTTCATCGTCTGCACTGTTTTTATGATATGACTACTTTTATTGATCCATGTTGATTCAATGCGGGCTGCTTATGGAATATATGGCTTCTTGCCCAACCCATTCTTTTTCCAATTCCCTTTTCTTTTCTTAATTATCTAATTATATGATATGAATATCTCACCTCACTGTTTTTGAAAAGCACATAGCCTTTGCTTTTTGCCACCCATAATTTTTTTTTCCATTCACATGATTGATTTCAACATAAGATTTTGTTGTCTCTCGTATAGTGGGTAAAAAGCTATTAGTTTTGATTTGGTTGAATTTGGATTCATTCAATTTTAATTTTAATTTTTTTTTGGTATTTTGAATTGAATCAATTTCAAGTTTGAGTTAATTTTAGGTTTGAGACATTTCACGTAGGTTCGAGCCATTCATATTTGAGATTTAGTTTTTTAAATTGACTTATTTTAGATTTTAATTTGTTTCAGATTACTTGTTTGAGTCTAATTTGAATTCAAGCATGTGGTTATTTGTTGTTAATTTTTATAGTTAAATCAAATTAATCAAATTGGATTTTCAAATTTGATACTAAAAGCTGATCTAATATTTTAAATACTCTTCATATTAAATTTTGATCCAGCATTGAATGTCAAAGTTGATAGCTAAACCAATGAAAGAGCATAATTAATATAATATCAATACTTTAACTACTCAATTATATAATATCGATACTTTAACTACTCAATTATAATATTTTAAAGTTTAAAAACTAATATATTTATACTATTATAAAAATCAATTTTATGTATGTCATATGAGTTAAAAGTGACACTAATACAGTTAAAAAATATTAAAAAATTAAAATTAAAAATATTATTATAAGGGGTTTATGTACTAACATCACTATGTTATAAAAACAATCACCCACTCTTATAAAAACATTACCAATCTCATAAAAAAAAGGATAAATTGCATAGAAGGTCTCTATAGAGGTGTTCATGGGCCGGGCCGGACCAGGCCGGGCTCAACTAAAAAATTATGTCCATTTATTGGGCTCGGGCCAGGCCCAAAAAATGGGCCTAAAATTTTGTCCAAGCCCGACCCGGATAAAAATACTAAAATCCGGGCTCGGCCCGGCCCGGCCCGGCCCGCATGTATTAATTTTTTATATTATTTTTAAATATATATAATACATCTAAAATACAAAAAATATCAAAGTAAATATTTCCCAACAAATTAAAAATAAATTTTAAAAAATATATAGACTTAAATAACACTAAGATAAATGCAACTTAACAAGCAAATGCTTCTAAAATAATAAAAAATTAACAAATACCTTTAAAATAATAAGAAAATTAACAATAAAATAAATTTGATACAATATTCAAACAATAACAACAAAATAATAGCAACATAATAGTAAAATGGTAACAAAATAGGGAGAAAACAACAAGAAAATAACATTCAAAAATAAAAAAAAAATATGCAGATTTTTTTTGTCCTTTAGTAATTCGGGTCGGGCCGGGCCGGGTTGGGCCTGGGCTAAAAATACCTTACCCGAGGCCCGGTCTATTTTTTAAACAGGCCTTATTTTTTTTGTCCAAGCCCATTTTTCGGGCCTATATTTTTACTCAAAACCTCTCACATTTCGGGCGGGCCTTCGGGCCGAGCCGAGTAGCCTGGCCCATGCACACCTCTAGGTCTTTATAATACTATGCATTTTTTAGAGCTTTAATTCTTCTACTATAATTTGATAATGTATTATCTACTTTTTCAAAATATATATTTTGCTAAGTGGCCATTTTTGTTTGTTAAATTCATCAAACAATTTGATGTAACTTTTTTTTTAAACAAGATCAGCACTAAGTGGTTACAATAAAAAAACATAAAATTAAAGGTTTAATATATCTTTTTGAATTAAACCTTGCACAACTTGAGGAGGTATGTAAAACACCTTAATACTTGTGAATCCTATAGCAGCATGTTTAGCCATAAAATTTGCACCTTCATTGTGAGCTCTAAAAGTGTGACAGGTATGAACCTTCCAATTCCTACGTAACATCATACGAACCTTCCAATTTCTAAGTAACAGCTTATAAATAGCTCGTAATTCTACAATATGACTATCAATAGATTCACCTGCTAACATTAATTCCACTAACAGAGCGTTATCAAACTCGAGCTTAAACTGTCGATAACCCTTGTCCCAAGCTAGTCCAAGCCCTTCTAACATCGATCTCGTTTCAATCCTAAACACTTCATCTTTCTCTAATGTCATTGAGTAACCACATAACCAATTACCATCAGCATCTCTAATTACTCCCCCAATTATAGTCGTACCATCCGTATTAAGCTATATCGTTGGATAAAATTATGCAATTCTTTTTCCTTTTTATTCTATTTTTAGATTTTTTTTAGAATAGAGTAAATGAAATTGTACCTCTCCCAAGCCCTATTTAGCTATGCCCTCGATGTTTGAGATATTTTAGGTTTAGATTGTTTTGGGTTCAAGTAATTCGAATTTGAGACTCAATTTTTCAAGTTGGATTATTTCGGGTTTTGGATCGCTTCAAATTGTTTTTTTGGGTCTAATTTGGATTCAAGTTAGCGATTATTTGTTGTTACTTTTTTAAAGTCAAATCACGTTAATTGAAGTTAATTAGGTCGGGGTTTCAAATTTGATATTTAATAAATACACTCTACTTTAAATTCAACCTATCATTTAACACCAAGCTGATGGCTAAATAGATGAAAAAACTAGATTGGAATGTAATATTTAGAGTTTAAAAACTTCTAGTCTAATTAACCCTTTTATTTTATGAAAATATTTTTCAAAAATTATATAGATATGAATATTTCACCTCACTGTTTTACTGCTTTAAATTAAAAAAAAAACAAAAATTGGTATAATAATAAACCAGGTGGGTGAAGATAAATTTTGGTGTGGGATTTAATTGGCCATATAAGATTTGCAGCTAAAAGTTGCAAAAAGTAAGGCCTTTTACAACAATGGCAGAACGTGAGTCAGGTTGGCCTGAGTGCCTGACTCGAATTGGCTCAGTTATACATTTCTTCACTAGTCAGCACTGACAATTTATCCATTTCTCATCATGTGTTGAACCAACAATGAGGGTCAAAACTATAATTCTATTATTATTATTACTAAAAATCCAACCCCAAACCAAAATAGTCTAATTTCTATATATATTTTAGTAATTAGGGTACCCATCACCGATAGCAGTAATTAATTTCTTCATTGAAGATATTTTTTAAAGAGATAAATGGCTAGTCATGAAATATTCTCCGTTTCTATGAACGGGATCAAACTCTCAACCATAAAATATTTATATAAAAAAATTGGTGGCATCTATTTAAAGATTCAATTCCAAAGAGATTATATGAATTTCTTTTAAATTAACTATTGAAATTAATAAAAAAAGGAAGAAAGAAATATCAAATTGTTATTGATCAATTAACATGTTCTAGGTCACCAACACAATTCTCTACTTTCTGACGTGATGTGGCTTGATCAAACGACTATAATTTTCTTATTTTTTTTCTTTTAACCACAGTTGTTAATTTAAAAAAAAATCTTACTATAATAAGATCTCGTCTTCGACATTACCTCAAAAAATATATTTTTATGTGTTGGATATTAATAAAGTGTTTGGTGGAGTTGGAAGGAAGAGATTGTTGGTGTCAAATTCAATGCACTAATTTAAGATATTTAAAAAGGTGGTTGAACATCAAATAATGTGGCTTGTATTTGTGATGGTCGAGATTGTTCGGACGTTATTTCTTAAGATTAGATACTTTTCGTTTATTATGGCTTAATTTTAGTCAAGCATTCAAATTAGTTCTTGTAATCCTTTTCCTATGTATTGATTTACATATCAATGAGTTTCCTCATTCATAGATAAAATTTTTAAATGAAAAATGTAGTAATAGAAATTATTTGAAGAGTCCTTTAGGTGATATTTTTTATCATTTGGACAAATATTCTAAATTCCATATCTTGAGGGTTGAAATCTTACTCAATCTTGATATATCAAATTAATTGACTTAAAAAATATTCTAAATACGTTGCAATTTAACAAATAAAAAAATTTAAAAAAATTATAGATATACCATTTTTTTAAATGATAAATCGAGCTATTCGATTTTGAGTTAAGTATCAAACCACTTTTGGTGGTGGTCCATAGGATCAACAATATTTGTAGAAATTGGACTATTGGATAGTGATATTCAATCTATTGATTATAGATATTATTGTAATTATACTTTATATTTATATTTTCCTAACCAATCTAGTGATTATATTTATATTTAAAAGAATTATTTAATTTTAACTATTTAATGTTATATATAATATATAATTTTTTGTCTTGCTTTAATTATAATTTTCTAATCTATAATTTTTCAAAACAATACAAAAACACTTCGTAATATAGTGGAAAGTTAAAATTTTATTATTACACGACATAAATTAAAATATGTTTAAACACGTTTCTTTTTAATTTAAAAATTTGAAAAAAATACAAATAGAAGTAAAATTTGTATAAAAATACAAAAATATTTTCCAAAAAAAAGACAAAATGATAGTTGGTTGCACGCGCCCAAGCGAGAGTGTAACAGTGAAATCGAAAATAGATCTGGACAGAAGAAAGGAAAAGGTCAAATTGTAGTTTCGGTCCTATAATTTGTGGTTATACACTAATTTCTCAATTAAAACAAAAACAGAAAGAGAAATCTATATCTAGCATTATGGGTTTTAGAGAAATTTTAAAAGAAATAATTAATATTAATAGTTTAGATAATTTAATAATAATTAAAAATTAAATTATAAAACAGTAAAGTATAATGATTAAATTGGACCAAAATCAGAATTTGACAAAAACAAAATTAAGGGGGATGAATAACACGTGTCGGATAGACAAACCAGGACCAGATCCAAAATCCGGCCCCTACAAGCTGACTCGGCGGTCCACTCTTTCCCATGGTCCGGACTTGCACAGTTCAATGTATTGCTTCCACAAGGAGTCGGTTCTTTAGCTTTCCATATTTTAAAACAAACTTTTATTTTCTTTTATTTTTGCATTATCAATGCTGATTGTCATAATCTTTGCTTTGTTGCATCACTTTCATTACTCGTAAAATCAATCCCATGACAACAACAAAAATGAAACCACTTATTACTTTCAAGTTTTTTTTTTCATTTATTTTCAAACCGATTGTTATAAATACTGAACTAAGTAATTAATTTGTTGACATATAGTTTATATATGAGAACACGGATTCGAGCATGTTCAAGTGTATTTTATCCTCCTATTTAAAGGTTGTGAAGGAGTTATGGGTAGTTGAGGCATTGTGACTTTAACTTTTTAGGTTCGAATATCACCTTATGTAAATTATGGTGTAGATTTTTAGTTTGTATTTTGTTTTGGTTTAACCTAAACCATGTGTGGGCTTAAAAGTGATTTTGCCTATGCTCGAATATATATGAGTTATCAATTTGGTTATGCGTTGTACATATTTATTCTAGTGTTAATAATCTAAATGTAATTTTTTTGCAATTGAATGTTGGGACCAGAGCTGCACAGTGTTGATGTTTCCATTCTTGAGTTGTTTAAACAACTCTCTGACTGCGCCATGCGTGCATGCATCGAGGCTATGTAATCAACACAAATAGAATCAGAAATATAGTGGCTATTTCAAAGTGCGACAGGCCAGTGATAATACTTTTGTGTTACAACAGAACACGAAGTGTTTCAAGGATCAGACCTAGGAAAGTTCGGGTGATAAGGTGATTAACAATGAAAATGCATGCAAACAAGTAGTCTAGCTAGCTACTCACTAAGTATTATATTATGAAAAATCATTATCAATGGTTAATTACACTATCTAATACCTAAAATGACTAAATTGCAAAACAATCAAAAGTGCACAAAAATCAATTCAAAGAGCTAAACTGTCAGTTGACTTCCATGTTGCTAATTAATTCTTGGATTAGGGATCTAAAGGGTTCAAACTCCTAATTGATAAAATTTCACCTTTCTATCACCATTTTACCAAATTAGACAATTCAGTTTGGTTTATCTCTCGACCTCACTAAATTAAATTGGGACGATCTAATTGATTCCCAATAGGTTCTCCTCTTGACCTTACCTATCTAATTATTCACCTAAAGGTGTCAATTCTAGGTTTTGAAGTTTATTCAATTTAGTCCAATTTTTACGATTTAGTTTTTGATTTAAAAACTAAATATGTTACATTTCCATCAACCAACCACCATAAAATTTAGTTATCATCCATCACCAACACAACAATATCAACCAAATACATACTCAAATGATTCATTGAAGAAAACATAAAAGCAAGGTTAGAAAGATTTTAAGGGATCTTAATGAGTTTTTTGGAGAAGATGATAGCAGCAACAATGGAGAAGAAATCACATCTAAAGTCAGAATTTTTACATTTTTAAAGGTGGACAAAGCTGAAATATATTAAATAACTTTAAGAGAAATCAAAATACAAAGTAAAATTTGAGTATCTATTTGCAAAAAAAAAAAGAAAAGAAAAGCTACAATAAAAAATGATAAAACTACCACTACAACCACTAAGCTCAAAAAAGTATAGAACTAAAATGTAAAAATGGTGGAGAAGCTAACTACTAAGCTAAAAAGATGATAAAAAAGGTGGTTCATTTAAGTTTGATAGCCAAAACATCTTTAATACAAACAAATTTTAAACCTTAAAATTGACAAAAACAACCTTGAAATACATAGGTTGACTTGGGTTTGTGTTGGACAAAAGATTACCTTTATAGTATTTTTTTACCCTGTCAAGTAGTGGTGTCACGGCATCCAAAATTCAGTGTCGCAACACCCTTGATTGTGGTAGACTCTTGGTTGTATGGTTTTTCAAATTCACAATATTGATTGGTTGGTTACGCGGCATCCTCGGTAGTGTCCATGACTTCTTCACTTCAACAACCTTTAGTGATATCGCGCCTTTGGAGGCTTGGTGTCGCGGCTTTAGGCTCGATGTCATGACACAACACCCATAGTGTTGCAACACTCTTAACAGTCAGCTCTAGGTTGATTTCTTGTTGAAGTATTGCATCTTTGAGGTAGTGGAGGCTTAGTGTCGCGACACCCATGTCAAATGTAGTTATCCTCAAGGTTTAGTCATTGTCGTCTCCCTGCACAACTCAAGCACACCGTTAGATTCCTAATGGTACCATTTAGCCAATTTGAGTATCAAAAGGAGTAAAACCAAATAAAAAATATTATTAGTATAGAAAACTAAAAACCAACAGAAAGTATAGAAAATACTCGTAAATTGCTTGAGAACAAACTCATTAAGTGTCCTAAATAGCCTAATTTTATGTATCAAATTACGACAGATCACTCTCTATTTAAACAATTTGACAACAACTCCATGTTTAAATAAGCTATCTAGACAACTTTTGAACAACAGTCTAGACTAGACTTCGGGGTAGCTTAAATGATATTGGATGTTGACATTTTTTACTTGGACCTTCATGGTTGTTTTCTCTATAAGCAAATGTCGTCTATCAAGTCTTGTTCACAGTCTTGTTCAAACTTATGTATGACATTAGATTCGATTAAACAAGAAGCAAACTGAATGCTTTTAAAGTAACTATACTTGTTACTTAAAAAATGTATTTATTGCATTATTTTCTATCAAGTATATTTTTATATATTATTTTACTCAAATTAGTTTAATCGTAAATTTAAAGTTGGACATTGAGGGCCTAGGTTCAAGTTTCATTATATTTATTTTCTATCAATATCATTTACATCATCAATAGAAATCACTTCGATTACAAATTTCCAAGCAAGCAAGATTGAATCACCTTTTTGACAAGCTTCGAGTTTGAGTATTTTTCACCAAAGGAAAAAGCCTGATTTGAGATGCTACAAGCTTTGCATAGAATTCAGATAAAATGTCAATGTTTTGCATTCTTAGAGTCCCTAATCTTGTTGTCAACATCTAAACAATGGAACGCTTAAAAATATTGGTCAATTTATGAGAAGTTTTGAGAATAGTCTAAGCTTATCTAGTAGTTGTGCATTTGGAGGTTTGCCTAAACTCATGATGATCAACTTTGCGTAAAATTGCATTAAGGGATTGTAAGTTTGCATTAGGTAGTTTTTCTTCATCAAGAGTCCCAAGTTACTTAAGGTTTGAGAGTCCTTACACCAAATACATCAGTAGTTGATGGTTCTCAACCAATCAGAATTGAGTGCCAAACTTTTCTTCCATAGACTTGATAAAAGCTCACATCTCTGCTTCCTAGTAGGCATAATTCATTTTGTTCAGCATGGAGGGGGCTTAAGACTAATTATCCTTCCATCTCAATTGATAATCAATGATAAGATCTTCACTTAGTACTTCAAATGTCTAGCTTTAATACCAATTATGAGTTCGTTGAATTTTTCTTTTAGATTTTTGTTTAGTTGCAACTAGACGGGCTTACTAGTAGTTTTAAAATAGGGATGGAAACATAATTTTGGTTACATAGTTTTGAAACTTCCTACATCTATAGGGCATTTCCCAGAGAGTAATCCACTATAGATCAACAAGTATAATGTATTATTAAGTTCAGTTCGCTCACCAAGTTGCAATATCATTCATATACTCAATCTAGATCACCTTCCACACAAAGTCTTTTCCCTTGAAAGCTTAGTTGTAAACTGAACAACAAGAATTATTTACTTACAACAAACATGCACTATAATAAGTTCCTTGCTTAAATAGAAAAAAATGGACTTTTCAACTCATCATAAACTATAACTAGCCTTATGTTAAATAGGTGTTTAATGGCTTGCAAAAGTACAATCAATTTGGATATCTATCTCCTCAAAATAACCTTCAAATAAGTCTTAAATATGGAATGAAATTGCCAATATCATTTTAATGTAGTCTTTTTAAGGAAAATAAATCTCTTCAATAAGGAAACTAAATCAATTAAAAATATTTAATATATCCTTACTTGAATTGTGTTTATCCACATTTTGTCTTCAATAATGTGCTATTAAAAATCCTCAAATATGTTCAATTAAAAGTTCTAACAATTTTGGTCATGATATGCCAACCAAACAAGATAAGTTACAATGGTTTGTCAAATGTTTGTTAGGTTGCAACTTGAGTTGCATCTAGCCCTTGTAATTACTACCAACAACTATTATAAATATACGATATACTCACAAATATTGTACACGTAAAAAATAAGTTGAGCAACTACAACGCATGATCAAGCCAACACAAAATACAACGAACAAAAATTTAAAAAAAAAATCAGACAAAACTCATCCATGGCATATGCAAATGTTAAGACTGAAGACCCACACATCTTAATTGCGAATGGTGAGACTTGAGCTTGAGTCAAGAACAAAAGGTTCACCTTAACTAAAAATGCCAAACCCTTATTGGCTTCATCTACTATTGTTATATATAGTGATCATGACACATCTATAATGCCAGTGAAAAATATATGAACAAAATATATATTTATATAAGATTTATTTAAAAACCAAATCATTCTTTGGTTGAAATAGTAAAGTTGGTTTAAAAATTGTAATGTTCTAGATCCAAATATCATATAGGAATTTTGTTGATTTTATATAGAAATATAAAAGACAAAAGTATCCACATAATAATATAGTTTACTTTGTATAAAGTAGATCTGATCATGGGTCAGGCTAAGAGAGTGGAAAGGTTTGGGCAAAAAATAGGCCTGAAAACGAGCTTGGAAAAAAGGCCCATTTAAAAAACTGGCCAATTTGGCCAGGGTTAGGCCTAGCCCGGCCCGAATTTGTAAAAAAAAATTGTTGTTGTTTTTCCACAATTTTGTTGCTATTTTACTATTATATTACAACTATTTTGTTGTTATTGTTTGGATATTATATAACTTTTGTTTTATTGTTATTTTTGCTACTATTGTTATTGTATGTGGGCAGGCTAGATTTGGGTTTTAGCCTTTTTATTTGGGCTGAGCTTGGACAAAATTTTAGGCCCATTTTTTGAGTCGAGTCAAGCTTGAACCTATCAAATGTGCTTAAAATTTTGTTATAGCTAGGCCCAAACCCAACCTGAATTGGTCCATGATCACCTCTAATATAAAGAAAGATTTCAATTATTTTTTAATTGAGTAGGCGCTCGATTAATTTGTGAGATTAATTTAATCAAAAGTTTTATTTATCCTATAAATAATATATATATATACACAAAGTAAAAAACCTATATTTTACTAGATAAGAATTTTAATAAATTTCATGAAATTGTGTTTTGAAAGTTAAAATTTAAGTTTTTTAGTATTAAAAATTAACTTAAAAAATTAATGTTATAAGTGGTGTAGATTAAGGGTGTATTTACGTAATTATATTTACCAAAGCATAAGTATATAGTTTTTTTTAGTACAATCAACACACAAATACAAATATAGATCTTGAAGTAATAGAATGGAATTATTACAGTATAATCGAGTATAAAAACAGACTAAAAGCTAAAAATATCTATACAAAATTGACTAACTCGATTAAAATACACATATTATATTAATACATTATAAAAATTTAAAATTTATACATATAATTACACACGATAAACTTCAAACCCAATACTTAAAACTTCGAATATTTACCTTCACCAACAGGCTAAGGACTCATCCGCAAATACATAGTTTTCAGTTTTAGTCAAAGAAAGGGTATTATCTATTATTGCTTTCTTTGGTTTTTGCCATAGTCAAACCTTGAGGTTAAATATACCAATGCTGACAAAAGTTAAAACGCAAAAGGTTGAAAACAAGGATAAAAGACTACGGATAAAATTCTTGATGACGCAGTAATTACTTCCCTAGTCTCCTCAGTCTTTCTCAATTCACTGTCTTTTAAAACCTCTAATTCTAGTTTTATTCTTTCTCTCCGTTAAAATTTAATTTTTAATCTTAATTCGATTAGTATGAGTATTATTGTCAATACGGAAAGATGTGGGTTCAAGTGCGTTGAAATGTACTATCCTCCTGTTTATAGGTTAAGGTAGGACTATGGGTAGTTGTAGGCATTGTATTAAAAAAGATAGATATGTGATGACCTAATGGTCAAGGGTGTTCACTGCTTTAAGTGTGACCCGGGTTCAAGTCGTGCTATTTAAGTTGGTTGTTCGAGCTTTATTTTGTTATTATAATTCAAAAAAAAAGAACGGATTCATCGTTAAAAAATAACATTTAATTTTTTTATTTTATTTTTATAGACATTTGTCTTATTATTATTAAAGTGTGTAACTAGAGTTAAAATCTAATAATGAGATTCAATAGTTTAAAAAAATATGTAAAAATACTTTTAAATAAACAGTTAATTAAATTTACTAATAAGTAATATTATAAAAATAGACATTAAATTATATCATATTAATGTAGATGAACTAAATATTAAATTTGAACATAGTAGAGTAGCTAAAATGATAATTAGACCAAACATCCCTTTCATAAACTTCTAATGTAAAAATAATAAATAAATAAGTTAAATTGAATAATGTAGAATATTTTCTCCTTGAAAAAAAATTATGAGTGGATGTAAATATTGTATAAAAAATTATATCAATTAAAAAAAATATTGTTACTAATTTTTTAATTAACCTATTAATTTTCAAGGGCTTTTAGAACCAAATTGATAATCGAACTGGTTATATCACTTGTTTTCAGTTTGGTTGATTTTGTTTAATTTCAACTGAATAAATTATAAAAATAGAAAAAAAATTGGTTAAGTCGTTGTTTCAACTTATTTTTAGTCCAATTTAATTAGTTTGATTCATGGATTCAATTGGTTTGTAGATCAATTGATCCAACCTTTTATTCATACCTTGATCGATTCTCGATCCAACCAATCTAGTTCTACAAAATAGTACTAATCTTGTAGGATACAAAAACACAGTTTGAACTCTTATTTTATTATTATTATAAATCTTTAAAGTGTTAACGTGGGATATAATCACTACTCGCTTATGTTATTCAATCTTGATACGCTTAATTACAAATGTATAAAAAAATATATCAATAAAAAAAAAACTCTTGTTACTATTTTTTAAATAACTTACCAATATTAAATATTTTTAGAATTGGATCAATAGTCGAATTAATTAGACCATTGATTTTTGGTTTATCTAGTATTATCTGGTTCAATTGAATAAATTATTAAAAAAGAAAGAGAATATTGATTCAACATCGTTTCAACAAATCTTTTTGTTTGTTTTAATCGATTAGACTGATGGGTTTAACCAACCCAACCCTTTATTCTAGATCAATATCTGAATTGATTCTCGATTTAACCTGTCTAATCGAGTAATCCAATTTTGTTATTAAATCTTACTACGTTGAATTACAAGTATACCCCAGTCTTAATTACTCAAGAAAAAGAAAAAGAAAAAGAAAAACATAAAAAAAAGAACTAAATTATTATTAAAAATGCGATAGTTTCACGCTTAATTAAATAAAGAAAAGAGGCTCCTTATTTTAGTAATCCAAACCTTCTCTTTCATTTACAAATCTCTCAGTTTCAGAGCTTTAAAACCAAAAGCTCACTTCACAAATCTAAAAAACTCAAAACTCCCTCGAAATCACCTTTACAACCCAAAGAAATGTATCTTCTTTAAACCCTAAATCAAATTTCACTTACAATTTTTTTTATAGAAAAATTAATTTTACTTCTCTCCATTTTTGATATGTTGTTATAATATTTTCTTTTGTCGTTGCAGCTATCGATTCGTTTTTTTTTTCGATGGAAAGAAGTGGATTGTGATCGAGATCAAGAGAGGAAAGCAAAAATGCGGGTGAAGGAAATGCATCCGTTGTGTTGTATATCGTTAGAGAGTCCCGGCGTCGGTGACCAGTCACCGGAAGTTTCGTTGATTCGAGCTAGGAGCATGCCGGCAGGGAGTTTATCCGGATCTGAAATAGGTAATGCGACTGCGAGGTTGACGGCGGGAGGATCCGAAGGGACTGTCGCTGGGATTCTTTATAAGTGGACTAATTACGGGAAAGGATGGAGATCCAGGTGGTTTTTGCTTCGGAATGGAATGTTATCTTACTCGAAAGTTCGTCGGCCTGAAGCTCTTAACCTCATCTCTCCGACCGATGATGTCAGATTGATCGGTGATGTCTCGAGCAATCGGCTTTCGAGGATGGATAGTTGTAGCGGTAGACGGAAACACCAGAAAACCGTTGGCATTGTTCATTTAAAGGTATATATATCAGAAAAAAAAGAAAATCGACTTCCAAAAATTCCAAAAGAAATATAGAATTGAGCCAATAGAAAATAGATGATCAAAGTGATCCGTTTTGGCGGTAATATAACTTGTTTTTCGGAACATAGTTAATATATTTTGATTCAACATACTGAACCGATCTGTTACCATCTAGCAATTATGTCATTTTATACTAATTTTGGGTTTTTGCATCTGAAGATATTAAATTAGCAGGCATTGAAAACTGAGCTAATTAAATAACCAGAAAAGAAAAAGAAAATTGAAGAGCAAGAACCGTAGGTTGCTTGCATTGTTCGGCATGAAGTTCTGCATAATTTGTTCAAAGGATCTTCAAAACAATTTTGCCGTGGACCTTCTTTTTCTCTCTCTTTCTTTCTATGTTGTTTTGTGATTTTCAATTTTCATGTTTAACTGATGAAAAAAGTAGAATAATTATTTTTAATGTATATTTTTACAGTTTTAACTGGTTGTTTATGTAGAGTGGGTCACATCAGCAGGTGGGCTTGGAGGGCTGTGATAGGGTATGGTGTAGGTCTAGGATTGAAGCTGTGGTCACATCATCGTTTAATCGGTTATCGATAGATGATTGAAGTTTTCAAAGCCATCACCAACGATTCAACAAACTTGAAATGTGATCCTTCCCTTTTCGTTCCTTTATTATTTCATCTTTTTGGTTTTCCCCCTCACTTCCCACGTTTTATCATGCCTACTCTTTCTCTTCAGCAAAGTGCATTCCCTTTGCTTGCCAGCCGCTCTAGTTTTCTTTCTTTCAAGGTGATGAGGGAAGTGTGAAGAGGGTTTCTTTATTTTTTTTTTCCTTTCTCTTTTTAAAGGAAAAAAAAAGATGTAATGTTGTAGAAAAAAACGGTGATGAGGATGGAGTATTTCTCTGAAATGTCGAAGTGGGTTTTTGTTTGTTGCCGTCCTTTTTTTGAGTTTTGCATATTTTGTCTCGTAATAGGGAGGTAACTTCTTTACTTTTAACATTTTACATTGTTTTATTTCATAGTTTTTATGGGTTTTAGTTTTTAGTGAAATAAACAATGAGAAAAAGAAAAGGAAAAAAATAAGCGTGGGGACTTGAGACTTTTAGGTGGGGCTTGACTGGTTAAGTTTATTAAGAATTTTATGGTTGGACAGAACAACGTTTAGAAACGGGAAAACTCAAACGATAATATAATAGTAATATTTATTTTGAATTTGTTTTAAGTATATTCTCCTATGGTCGAGTAGATCCAAATGGCGATTCTTCATCTTTGTTTTGTCCCTAGACAGTTGTAATCCTCAAAAAGTAGCATGGGCTTAGGTGATGAAGTTTGGGTTTTGTTTTTCTGTAGCTAAGAGCTTGTTTGTTTGTTGCTAAAACAAGTTTTTCTTAGAAACTTACAGTCCCCCTTTTCGTTTTGTATCCATCTGGCGTTTGATGGTAATTGGGTTTGGCTTCTGCTGAGGTTACACCTTGATAGCCTAAAGGTTGGTTCTTGGTTGTCTAAGCTACTGATATGTTGTTTTTCTTCGGGTGATTCCAGAAAATTTCCAGCAGTAATGATCCTATCTTGGTGAGGGATACAAGGATTTAATTGAGCTTTTCAACTTGCATTATCTTGAATTGATTGCATTTCTTCTCCTTTCTTTGTTTCTTAAAATGGGCTTTTTAGACATGTTTTGACTCATGCATATAAATTCATCTTGATCAATGTGATCATGCCTCTTTAAGGGAACTCTTGCATAACTAATGGGGCTGTTAATTGGATTCTTGTAGCAGATCTCGTCATTTCGGGAGAGCAAATCTGATGACAGACGGTTTTACATTTTCACTGCAACAAAGACCCTTCATTTGAGAACCGATTCTAAGAAAGATCGGGTCGCTTGGATACAAGCTTTGGTATCAACCAGGAGCCTCTTTCCACTGCGACCGCTAAATGATAATCTCTCTCTTGTCCCCCGTGATTTGTCTATATCAACTGATAGGCTCAAGAAACGGTTGCTTGAGGAGGGAATCAGTGATAACCTTGTGAAGGACTGTGAGCAGATTATGCTCTCAGAGTTCTCGGAGATACAAGGACAACTTAAAGTACTTTGTGAAGAAAGATCTATTTTGCTTGACACATTAAGGCAATTGGAGGTAATGTGAAGTTACTAATAATAACAACTATTTCTCATGGTAGATGGACTTCCCTTAATCTTAATTATAAATGGAAGCCCAAGTTGATCAACAAATTCCTAAATTCCTAATAAATATAATTGGGGGGGCGGGGAGTTTCTAAGGAGTGTCTTTTATCATCTCATCTCTTAAATTGTTGTCTTAATTAATGTTGATTTTAGGTATTGTTGGTTCTTATATGAAATTGCATAAAAACGTCATTTCTTTGTGGTTCACTGTACACATAATGGTACTAAGCTTTATTGTTTAATGTTAAAGGTAAACTGAGATTGTTTTTTTGTTGCATGTGCAGGCAGCTAATATTGAAGCTGAAAGCTCTGGAATTCATGATGGAGACTACCAGTTGTCAAAGCATGAATATTCTGGTATAGGGCGTGGAAAATATAGTGGTACATACTCAACTATATTGTTTAAATTATGTTAGTCAAGGAAGGTAATCTTAGTCATTTTGTACACACCTATAGTCATATGATGGTAGCACTTCATGGATAAACTAATGTCATACAGTTTCATCATGCTTTCTTGAGTAAGAAATACCCTTTGATTATCCGATGTTTTAATGGCAATTTTCTTCCATTTTGCTCTTATTGATCATCACCATTCTCGTTTTACTTAAATTTTAGGTTTAGAAATGTTTCAACTATTGTTGTTAAGGGTGCAAGGCGCACTATATGCTCTAGAACTGTTGCATTTGTTCAAGGCATAAAGTGCAAAAATCCCTTGCCTGATTAAAGTATGATGCAAGATGTATTTACATGTATTTTTTTCTGAGTGAGTGTGTATAAGCTTATACAATTTTGATAAATTCTAAAGAGTGATTGAACTTATCATACAAAACATGCAAAATTTTCATCTTCTTTTGTTGGCTAATATGCTTGATTTCCTTGTAATCCCATGAATACTCAAATATTGATAAGTAGAGGGTTTGATATTGTCTTTATATATATATATATGCTGTTGAAAGTACAATTAATGGAGACTTGCTTTATTTGCACCTACCGCCCTCAAAAAGTCTGCTTAGACACACCAGATGTGTGCATTATCAAATGTGCCTCACCTGAAAGAGTGTGTAGAGGTTGTTCTGTTTGATGCTACGTCACACACACCTTAACATCATTGGTTGTATTGAGTTATTATCTTAGTGTTAAGATTTGTTTCCTTTTAATATTTTCTTGCCAAGTTCTCTTATAGTCTGACATCTTGTTTGGGTTTTCAGAAGGCAGCACAACAGAATCATCCGGTGATATTGAGAAACAAGAGCTTGAGGATGTGTCTGATGAAGATGAAACCTCCTTCCATGACACAAAAGAGCATTTTACTGAACCCGCTGTTATTTGTGGGTCTGTAAGAGGGGTGGCTGATCATGCAGATAATCAGAAAGAAAATGAAAATCAATTAGATGATGTGGAAAGGATGCATGCTGATAAAGAAGATTGTTTTTCCAGATATGCTCAAATTGAAAGGAGAAAAAAGCTTCCAGATCCAGTTGAAAAAGAGAAAGGGGTTAGCCTTTGGTCTATGATCAAAGACAACGTGGGAAAGGATCTTACACGAGTTTGTCTCCCTGTTTACTTTAATGAACCAATATCATCCCTTCAGAAATGTTTTGAGGACCTAGAATATTCTTATCTTTTAGACCGAGCATACAAGTATGGAAAAGAAGTACGTTTTTGATACATTTCATCTTTAATATTTGATGGCTCTCTTGATATATGCACTGTTTTCTTAGGGTAAAACCAAAATTTTATCTTCTTTTCAACAATTTTCAACTTCACGGACTTCTAGGATTTTAGAAATTGCTGTTTGCTCTTGGCTGATATTTCAAGAGTGACACTGCAAATCTGTCAAAATGTTACTGAAGATACTTCAGGATCTCCACTTGCCACTCTCTAAACATGGATCTTATCTCTCTTATTGGATGGGTAGGAGTGTGAAGAAAATGGTTACCTAGTGCAGAAACGTCTACTGTTTTAACTCAGTATGAAAAGGCTTATCATCCCCTCTGTGTTTTGCCTTATGTTGGGCTGAATTTGTGGCTGTTCTTTTGGTCTGTAGAAGCAGACAGTTTTATACTATATGCACTTATATTTTTCTGGTCAGGACATAATATTTGGAGCTAATTAATTGACTCTTTTATGATTGGACCAAGGTTTTCCTTTTAAAAAGGTTTATACACATATTATCACCTTGTATAAACAATATCATGAAAAGTATGTATAAGCCATTTTAGCGAGTTGTCCCTTGCTCCCTTCTTGAGGGAGATGTTGTTAGTTCATTTCTGAGTGTACCCCTTGGGTTTGTGTGCTTTGTGACAATTCTTGAAATCTTAACATATCCTGTGCTCAAAATTTTGGATTTATTACAATGCTTATTAAGGTTTTGTCAACAAAAGATGGTGCTCTTGCTTTTATGCCTCTACAATCTAATTGTATCCTCTGTTTGGATTTTTTGTTAAATTTTCAGGGGAACAGTCTCCAGCGGATTCTTAATGTTGCAGCATTTGCTGTTTCTGGGTATGCTTCCTCTGAAGGTCGACACTGTAAGCCTTTCAATCCTTTACTAGGAGAAACTTATGAAGCAGACTTTCCTGACAAAGGAGTTCGTTTCTTCTCCGAGAAGGTCAGTCTTCAAGATCTTTCAGTACAGTTAACTTCATATTAGAATGGTGCAACCTTTATAATGAACTTAAATGGATAAACTGGGAAACCTTATTTATTTATTTGTTAAATTAAGGTTTTTCAATTCTCAATAGTCTGGAGATACAACTCAGTGCTTCACTTTCGCATGCTCTCTGATAAATGAAATTAAACAGCCTTGAGAAGTAAATGACATATCTTGAAGTGGAGTAGATGTTTTTAAACCACAAAACAAAGGGTTTATTTTCTTCTTTTAAGAAGAAGAAAGTGGAAAGCGCTGTCATCTTTTTATTGTGGATAATGTTGTGAGAGAAAGTGTCTTGGGTAATATTTTGAACCATTTATCTGGAAAACAACAATTCCTTGGATAGTTCCAGGAAGGAATGTTTCAGCTTCAAACAATTATCAATTTTAGGTTATCAAAACAGTGAATAGAAACAGTACAAAAGTGTTCTTCGAGAACTTAGGAAGCAAATGCAAATTATACTAGTTCTATAGGCCTTTGCAGTACTTACCTTTCCTAGTTGTTACTTCTGTTTATCTTGAAGCAAATATTTGCATTCCATAGCATAGAGGACTTACCTTCCAAGTTGAAACAGGTTAGTCACCACCCAACCCTTATTGCATGTCATTGTGAAGGTAATGGTTGGAAATTCTGGGGTGACAGTAACCTTCGCACAAAGTTTTGGGGGCGGTCGATTCAGCTTGATCCTGTTGGAGTTTTGACACTAGAGTTCGATGATGGTGAAATATTTCAGTGGAGCAAGGTATGCACAATTGGCTGTATATTTACTGCATGTGCTATTTAGGTGTTTCCATATTCTTAGCTTCTATTTCTACTTGCATGGTATAAATTATTTGAAGTTTGAACTTCATTATTTTCAGGTAACAACTACTCTTTATGATATTATCCTTGTTAAATTGTATTATGATCACCATGGATTGATGCTCATTTGCGGGAATCGTGAATATTATATTTACTGCATGTGCTATTTAGGTGTTTCCATATTCTTAGCTTCTATTTCTACTTGCATGGTATAAATTATTTGAAGTTTTGAACTTCATTATTTTCAGGTGACAACTACTATTTATAATATTATCCTCGGTAAATTGTATTGTGATCACCATGGATTGATGCACATTCGCGGGAATCGTGAATATTCTTGCAAACTCAAATTCAAAGAGCAATCTATTCTTGACCGCACCCCACACCAGGTTAGTTGGTGATGTAATTGTTTCTTAAGTTTTATTTTAGTAGCCCATTTCAGTTATTGTTCTCCCAATCCGTGAAATGGGTTATCCAGGCTTGATTGCCTAATATATTTATTAGTCTATCTTCTGTCTTTAAAACTGTTATTTTCTGTAGTAAATTGTTTATCCTATCCTACATTTATTAGGTCCATGGTTCCGTTGAAGACCTTTCGGGTAAAAAGGTTGCAACATTAACTGGCAAATGGGATGACTGCATGTATTATATAAGTGGTGATTTCAGTGGTAAGCTGAAGGACTGCAATCCATCAAATGCCTCCTTGTTATGGAAGAGGGACAAGCCACCTCCTAACCTGACTCGCTACAACTTAACATCATTTGCGATCACACTAAATGAGCTAACGCCAGGATTGCAGGTAGAGATGATGTATTGCATCACTTTCTCAAAACCATTTTCATGTTCCTCTTATGCATATCTAATTGTTTTCTATAGCGTTGTCTGATCCCGGGTATTTGATCACGGATTAAGGAGAAGCTCCCACCCACGGATTCTAGGCTTAGACCAGACCAACGTCATCTGGAGAATGGAGAATATGATAGAGCAAATGCTGAGAAACAACGGTTGGAAAGGAGGCAGAGAATGGTATGTTTTCATCTCCTTCATTTTCATGTATATTGTTTTTGGACAATCTCATGCATCTATGCTCATGCAGTCATTTGCTAATAAATAGTGTTGAGCCAATGCTTTGTCAATTTGTTGTTCCCTCAAGAAAAATCTCCTTTGTTGTTTGGTTTTATGCGTTTTGGGGCTTCTACGCCTTCCCAATATTTTAAATTTAAGTCGAACTTAATATTTTAATTTGTTTAAGATAAAATGCCTATGTTAAAAATCAGTTTGTTTTGGAATTGCGAGAACAATCAATGGTATCAAAAGTTAATTCAGCAAAATTTAGGCTTAATAACAAATTTGGCCACTAATGTTTATATGTTTTGAAATTACTTTTTCAAATTACTTTTTCTAACATATTTGATGAAAGTATTTTTTAACTTACATGTGAAAAATAATAAATTAAATAAGTCATACATGAAATTGAAAAAATAACTCTTAGTTTAAAGAAAATAAACATAATTATCTAAAAAAGGTTTCAAAATGAATACATATGTTTGTTTATTGAGAGGTTTCAAAAAGATAATTAATAAAACAAATCGAAAATATTGAATGTGTGCATTCATTTTGAAACTATTTTAGATAATTATGTTATTTTTTTAACTTCATGAATTGAAATTTCATATCATCCCGTTAACTTTATTAACAGTACTTTCATCAAATATTTTTAAAAAAAATAATTTGAAAAAAGAATAAAGGTTGATGGCAAAAAAAAGTTCAATAATACAATTAGGACCATTTTAACAAAACAATAAATATTAGTTGTTAAATTTGTCATTAAGCTTAAAATTTAAACATAGGTGATGATATCAAGTGGCCCTATGCAGTGAAAGACCATCATTAAAACTAAACGTGTGTTTCTCAGAATATCTTTCAGGCCACAAATTTAAACAGTGATATGTCAATTTCAGTACTGCTGATTCAAACAAATAATCATTTACTTCGGTCAGTAGTTATTTGGTGGATAAAAAGTTGGTAAGGAAATCCTGTAAATTTATGGGGTAAATCAACATCTTTTTCCCACCTTAAGTTATTAGTGTTGTGTTTGAATTTATTTTTTTATCATAATCATAAGGTGTCATATACATGCATATATATAAATTTTAATAAATCGTGTTGTATAGATAATGACATAGTTTAAGCATACAATTTGACCTGATTAGCAATTCTTACTGCAATGAGAAATGAATCCCCTAACCAGTGTTGTGCATAGTGGCAATAAGTTAATTTTCTTTTTGTTTGGATAGTGGCAATAATTTCTGCTTCTATGTAGGGAGTAAATTTAGATTATTGATTTTTACTGCTGATCTTCACACCGCTTCTGATCATTTTTGCACAGTCAAGAAAACTACAAGAAAATGGGTGGAAGCCTAGATGGTTCCATCAAGATAGTGAAAATGGATCCTTCCGCTACACGGGCGGGTATTGGGAAGCAAGAGAACAAGGAAAATGGGATGGATGTCCAAATATATTTGGTGTATTCGATGAAGAATTTGTTGATTCCTCTGAATGATCCTGATTTCAATTTTAGGTGAGTTGTTGCATTTACTTCTGAATACTTTCTTTTTTTTTGTGCTACATATGATGATATCATGGTGTGTGTATAGGCGTAGGTGCACCCGCGCCTTAGACCCTTTCAGGTGAGACTCATTTGATGAGGCATATTACTTGCCCGGTGCGCCTAGGCAAGCTTTTCAGTAAGGCAATAGGCATTAAAAAGAAAAGCCTGCAAAAGACATGGAACGTAAGGAAATCATGCAAATTGACCAGAAAAAAGAATTTATGTCTTTAAGATAAACTAGACCACTCCTTACAGTTTATTATGTTATTTATATTCATATTGCACTTTACCTACTCGGGTGAGTGCGCGCCCGGGAAAGATGGTGTGGTTTAGGAGAAAATAGCAACAATGAAAGAATTAGGGCTGAAAAACAAGAAAGAAGTTGAGACTCTTGAAAATGTAGGGTTATAAAAATATTTAGTTTGTCTATTAATTCGAAGAAAAATAATAAATATAATGAAAAGCCATTCTGCATTAATTCCTCCAATAATAAATATAATAAAAATATTTAGTTTTAAAGATGAGCATTAGTTGTGGAATTGATTCACAAATTTATGCTGAAGTGGTAAAGCTTTTACTTATTTTATATAAATTTTTGACTGAAATATTTATTAATTATTAAGTATATTGTATGGTTAAGATATTTTTAGGGTTTAAATCTAAGGACTATGGCTAGTATTATCTAGGGTTATAAACTTTATTTACAAGAAAAAATATAATATAAATAAGCTGTTAACTTTACGGCCAGCATTGTCACGGTTGTTATTATTATCCTCTCAGACTTTTTTCAATCCTATACTGTTCTATTTATTTTTAGTAAAAGTATGTTGATGGATCTCGTAGTAAAAGTTGAATTGTATTTTTCTCTCTTAATTAAAAAATGAACAAACTAGTTTCTTTGTTAAAAAAATTATTTATTTTTATTATTAAAAACTGGTCTTTGTATGTCAACATGATGTACAACGTGTAATTATTTGGTTATTCCGTCATTTACATTAGTTTGTAATAATAGAGATGGATGGAATTTTAACAGAAAAGATCAGCTTGTTGTCTGATCTAATGTTTATGGATTAATTTATCAAATTTTTTAGTAAATGGGGGAAAATGTAATTTGAAATGGCTTTGTACAGTATTTTTACCATTGATTTATTGCTGTCCCTCTTCCCCGAACCACACCAAATTAGGGTTATAGCACCTAGGATGTGCCTTTTGCCCTTGAGTGGTATCTTAGTAAAATATATCTTAGCGTTCATTGTTGTTTTGATGGAATTAATTGGTACAATTACTTAAATAATGGAGCTACCAATCTTTTTAATGGCAGATCAATATTGAGATGGTCTTTCCAGGAGACATTCAAGGTGGATCATTTGGTGGGGGTAGATAATGGAAAGGTCAAAGTGTAAAAGTTTAATGTAACAATTATAATATATATATATGTAGTGTGGGAATTGTTTGTGTAATGTAATCTCTCTCAGTCTCTCCATAGTTCATTTATTCTATAGCTGCTCCTTCAACTGAATGAGCCGATCGAGCTGAAAAATTTTACATTTCGTAATTATCTGTGTTTTCACCCAAGGAAATTAATAAATGAGAAAAAAAAAAGGTGCATTCTTGGCATCGGCTTAACATGTTCCAAAATATTGTATCATACTTGTTCATATATTCCAATAATCGATTGGAATATGGTTATGGATTATTTATTATTAAATCAAAATTCTAATAAATTTTTAGAGATAAATATTAAATTTATACATCATTTTGATTTCGTGCAATTATATACATTAAATTTGAATTGTGGTTTATATGTACATATTGAACTTGGATTTTAATTTAATTGTATACATTTTAAAGAAATAAATATATGCATATATTTTCATATTGGATTACTATAATTGTTTGTGTATGCAATAAAATGATGTTAATTTGATGATGATGTTAATGATTTGTGAAATTTGAATTAAATCAAAATTTTATATATAAAATCATATAAAATTAAAGTTTGTTTATAATATTATACATTGAATCAAAATTCATATATAATTTTAATTTTTATCCCAAATTTACATCGCATGCATAAAGTTTGAAAATTTGATTTAATTAATCAAAATTCTA
The DNA here is from genome assembly GCF_007990345.1 of Gossypium hirsutum. Taxonomy (NCBI): domain Eukaryota; kingdom Viridiplantae; phylum Streptophyta; class Magnoliopsida; order Malvales; family Malvaceae; genus Gossypium; species Gossypium hirsutum. The sequence goes on along the minus strand of NC_053426.1, from coordinate 1,923,218 downwards.
TCCAAATAAATAATTAAAAATGATATAAGCTTGAGTGTTAATTTTGAATTTGAAAAAAACTTAAAATCAAATAAATTTAAATAATCATAACTCAAAATTAAAATTTTTTTAACATTTAAATTAATCAAAAGATTTCTTAAATTCAAATTTATCCTGACCAAAAACCAACATGAATTGTTGAACTGAGTAAATAATTGAAGTATTTATAGATGGTTAATAAAATTCAAAGAATTGGGCATAGAGTACTATCCCATAATTTATTCACACTATTTTATTTGGAATAAATATTGAAGAGGTGTTTATATGGTAAGGTTAGAAATAATTTATGAATCACTTTCAAAATAAAAGGGACAATTTAATTCCTTTATTGATTGAAAGCCAACAAATAAAGGGTAAGGAACAATTTAGTCATTTTCAAATTAAATAGAATAATTTATTCTTTTACATTATTCGAAATTGACTAAATTAGAATAATTAAAGATGGTGTCACCAAAAGAAAAAACAAATATAGCTTTAGAAATCACCATGTGTGAATCCACAACTGATTTGAATTTTAAAAAAAATTAATGAAAATAAAAATTTAAAAATGATATAATATTAATAAAAATATTAAATATTTTAAAAATTCACAAAATTAGAAAAATAAAAAGACCCCAAAACTTAAAAAAAAATTCTTTAAAATTTAATAAAAAAATCAAAAACTGTATAGAAACTTTCAAAAAATTTAAAACTATAATATTAAAAAAATACTTAAAAACTTCAAAATCTTATAAAATATTCAAAAAGAATTCCAAAATTTTGGAAAAAAAATTACAAAATTCTTTCAAGTAAAATATCTAAATATTTGTTATTTCTATTTTTTTACAATTTCTTGAAATTTTTAAAATTCCAATTAAAAATTACAAAATTCCATCAAGTAAAATATTAAGTAATTTTTTTTAAAATTTCACCAATTGAAGATTGACATGTGTCCATGTTTTCATAGGCCATATTTTGGAATAAACTAAATTGCTCCTAATTCATTGGTTTATCAACGGAAACAGTTAATATAATTTATAATTGTCTTTATTTGCAAATTTTTGAATAATATGAGGATTAAATTATTATTTTTAATTTGAGAGAGATTAAATTACTTCATACCTTATGATACAAAAACTTTCTTGATATTTATTCCATTATAATTCAATACAATTTTTTAATTGAAATGTAAAATTAAAAATAAAAAAAATTATCCGTATAACACAAATATATATATATATATATCCATATATAAAGTGACATTAAAGTGATCAGATGCTTGAAAATCTCATGCATGAAACTTTGATGTCAATCTATGTTAGAATATGAATTATTGATGGAAAATATATATCAGTTGAAATTTCACATCACACTTTAGAGCCCGTCATCATGTTAGCCTTCATAGTTCATAACTATTAAGGTGATAAAAGTTTCGTTTACTTTTCATTGATTTCCCTGTATAAAGCTCTCGATTCCAAAAGCTTAATTAATAAGTTGATAAAAGGGTAATTTATGATATATTTTTTAAATTTGTAATAATTTAATTAATTAAATAAATGAATTGATTGAACCGATTAAACTAATTAAATAAAAAATTAATGATCTGATGAATTCAATCATTGGTACAATATTAAAATCATGATTATCAGTAATGTAGTAGGAGAATAGTGTTCAATCTATTAAATGGCACTTTAAACACCATTATAGATAACTATCTAAAGGCTAATAGGTGTAGCACGATGTGATTTACAGAATTAATATCCCCAACCTCATTCAACAAATCTAAACATAGAGAAATGACATCATTCCCAATAACATCCCAAAAACTGCAAAGAATAAACCAAGTATTGATCTAAAAGTAAGTGGTAGATACTTCATTGGCAATAAGTTCAGCCCATAGACCTTCATTCATAGGCAAAGTAACACAAGGGGGATGGCATTAATAATTAACTCCAAAGTACCTCCCTTTTGAGTTTGAGACAAGTTTGCAAAAATACCTAATAACAGTATCTTGGATTCCTAACTCTGTCTCAACCTATTAATCCACTACTTTCTTCTCCTTATGGTTGGCTTGTCTATGGAAAAATAGTGTTGTGATCCCTTTCCCTTATCCAACCTATTAAATTACTTCTTTTCCAATGTACCATGCATTTCTGAACACTCAAAACAAAGCTTCCCTATTGAAACTTTTCTTAGTTATCTGCTTATCAACAATCCTTTTTGTTTTTTGACCCTTTTATTGGTGATTCATCCTTTTTGAGAATATCTTCAATATCTATTTCTTTAACATCCGCAAGTAGGAGTTCATTTAGAAGTTTGTTAATCTTGTTTTCCATGTTCAAGAACATCACAACAAACCATAGCACAAAGAAGGGAGACAAATTTCTCAAAATTGACATCTTTCCTTTACTCAAGTAAGAGGGGAACAAAAGCAAGCTTTGAGAAAATTACCAAATTAACAAGGTGAACTTACAGTGGACAAGTTAGGAAAGATAAGACTTTCCACCAATAAAAGTCAACTCGAAGCAAAATAAGGTAACAAATAAAATAGAAGGCCACAAATAAGGAGTTGCTTAAGCACACTCACAAGGGAGTGGCACCCTTATGCTTCCATCAACATTTATGTGTTAATACACATTATCCTACATAATTGTCTAACTATTCTTAACCACCAAAACCACTTGCAAACCACCATAAACACCTTTTGCTTGTCACTACTAATTGAAACTAAACTTTTTATTAGACCTAAAATCGTAGCCAATATGTCTATAATCTTAAGAACTAAGCTTCTTAATGTCGTGATCAACCTACTCTAGTGAAAACTGTAAAAGCCAAGCATCAAAATAGAAGAAAACCATATCGAAAAAGATAAGAAAAAAAAACCATCATACCTTCACACCAAACCCTCATAACATATCACTCCACCATGTCAACTCAATGATGGAGGAGAAACCTTACTACCCTTTCTACCATCGGTGCTACTAATAGACTACTAGGATGTCCGAAATGGTTTTAGGGCAATGTTAAGAGATGCAAACGAGACTATTGTTGTAACACCCTTTACTCGACCCGATCACTGGGTATGGGTACCAAGTGTTACAATTAATCCAAGTTACGAAATTTATCTTTCGAATTTGTTTTAATTATAAACTTAGACAACACTGGATTGTGAACCCACATTTACCATACAATTTATTTCAAAACTGTGATTAACATCTTTCAAAAATCAACTTTAAATAAATTTCCTATTATACAAGTACTTAAAATTTTACAATAATTTTTGCCGTACTAAGCTCAAATATTTACACTTACTACGACTTCAGATTTAATTCCACACCATACGCTAGTTTAATCCCTCGAGACATAGTCTCTAAGAGTGCCTCTCTATATGCATGATACAACTATCACTATATGCATGGTCTTGGTGATGTCTGGCTTGGTCCCTCTATACAATCCCTAAGTCATCCCTTGACCTTACATTCAAGATAAAACACACATAAGTTCGGGTGAACTTAGTGAGATTCTGTGCAGTGTTAGTCATAAAAAACTTTAATTTTTTGGATAAATAAGAATAAGAGTACATAATTAAGACTCCCTCGTTGACATAGAAGATTCTGCAGTTTGACTAGTATGGTTGACGCCCATGCGTTCTCTGTACTAATAGTTGGTGGACATATTGTTGACTTAACCATAGGTGTACTCTTTCAAGCAACTCTTTTCTAGGTTAACCTTGTTTGGCTACATCTCATGCTTCTATTTTACCTTCAGGGCTCAGCTCATCAAAGATAACCAGACATGCAAATATGCGGATTTTCGACTACTAATACTACTACTGGCGAACTTGCAATTGTTTTTGCCATAACAACAAATCCTTACCTTGATCCATTCATTCCACACTGAACTCAATATATATTTACCATATTACCTTGATGATTATCTTCTTTTGACTTAGCCTTTGCATAGACCCTTCTTTAAAAGAAGACTCATTCTAACATCCTCATTTGCTGTATTGATTATGAGATTTGGCAAATACATAAACACCCCATTCTTTGCGGAACTTGTACTCACAAAATAGTCCCGTAGGATTTTTCCACTTTAGACCATTCTACTAAGACACTCCTAATAGTAAATAGTTCTCGACAGACTATCTCTTTTTCAAATTTCCCTTAGCGGACTTCCACATCTGATAGTCCCAAGTGGACTTCGCGGTGCTAAATATCCTTGACAAACAACCTTATATTTAGTTAATTCCTGATGAACTTTCCACCCAAGATAGTCCTTGGCGGACTTCCCTTTTAAGAGAGTCCTTGGCGAACTTCCCACCCTCTTCTGGCAACCTCTTTGCCCCTGAACACTTAGGATTAAACCTTGAAGAATCTATTTGTTACATTATCGCTAATGATGGTTTATACGCCAACTTTGGCAAACTCTTAATGGCATATACTTATTTGCCAATACTTTGAAGGAAATTCCCCTTCTTCTCACAAATACCTACGTTTAAAACCCTTCAACCAATTTCTCCTAGCTTTACATTTTTGGCAGATTCTCTTATCAACATGCTAGCTAGCGTCATGATCATCATGTCAAACTACTCGCCACGTGAGTCATACAATGACTTCTCTTTCTATGCCTTGACAGGTTTCCCTGTTTACTATATTGGCAGACTCAATACCGCCATAAGGCGTACCTTTTTCACAACTGGATCATGCCATGGCTAACCATGGACTTTTGATTCCAAATAACAGTAAACCCTTTTTGAGGTGTCACCCCGAAGAACCAGTAGATAACTGTTAATACGGTGTTGTCCTGAAGGACCAGTAGATAATCGTTAACATGGTGTCACCCCAAAAAACCAGTAGATATCCATTCCACAAGGCTGCCAAAGTCCCTTGAATCCCCTATCAATCCGTCCATTCCTCTATTACGCTAATTTCTTATCTTCACTAACTTGTCAAAATAACTCTCTCTGTACTCCATAACATGTAATACACCACTTATCAATACATCAATTTACAACCATTTGACATTCAGAAAACATTCTTGCAAACATCCATATATTTTCACAACATTATGCATGCATGACATACTCATTCACCATGATCATACACAACCATGGGATTCATATTGAACTCATAGCAGACACACAAGTAAAACATTTCAACACATCAATAACAAAACACCCAATTGGAGTGCAGAAACTCACCTTAAATCCTTCGTCCTCGCCATCTTAGCTTGTCCAAACGCTAGAGCCTCTTTCGTCTTAGCAACTAAGCATGACAACCATATATATATATATCAGTTAAACCAAATGTGTTCAAACCTTAAAACCTCGAATCCATTATTATACAAAAGTTTTTCAGAAATCTTTACTTTTATTTTCCTCTAATGCACTAGTACAGAGAAACTTAGGAGCTTACTAGCTTACTAGATTCTCTACTTTCTAGACTCGAGCCTCACATTTACCGCCCCATGCAAAGCTTTCCTTAAATTTTTCTTCTTTGTAGCAACCGAAGAAGATGATGCAAATGAAAAAAAATATAAACGAAATTGGGAAAAATTTTTCCTTTGCTAAATAAGGCTTATCACCTATATATATAACCCTTCTCGCATAGTCACCAAAGCCCCAATTAAGCCATCCATCGACAATCATTTTGTCTCCCACTAAGGAACCAATCGGTTTCATCCTAGTTGAACCAAAATTAGGTCTCAACTAATTACCAATCAACCACAACAATTTCCAAGTTTTCCAGTAGAGCCTACCAACTTACTATTTTATTCAATTAACTCCTAACTCTCCTTTAAATTCGGGACTTTAATGAAAATCAGGTATGACAATTGTAGCATTAAGGTGTTAAATGGAAATAGATTGTGTGGATAGATTTATCTTAGAGGAGAATGAAATATTGCTTGGTGTTAAGTGGTTTTCGGAATTACATGTTAGGCATGTAGAAATTGAGAGTGATTCTTTAGTTGTCATTAGGTATCTAACAAGCACTAGTGATTTAGTGTCAAGCCTAGGGCACTTAGCAAGTGATCTTAGGTATCTTTGTGCTAGCTTTCGAGTGATTACCTTTAAACATGTTCTTTGGATAAGAATCAATGAGCTCACCACCTAGTTGATTGTTATGATAGGTAATGGTCATAGTCTTATTCGGTTACAACATCCACACATTTGTACTTGTCATTAGTTATGTACTAATAATCTTGATTATGAATAACCTCTATAAATGAACTCTTTTTTCACTTTTTGTCATAGAAGAATGATTTTTTAACAAGACATATTCAACAACTTGATAGGTAACAAAAACTTGAAAAATATTTAAAAATAATTACTAGGATTCAAATCCATAATCTCTAATAACATGTAAATTAGATGACACTTTCTCGAAAAAACTCGATTGATTAAAAAATATTTTTTTTAGCTAACGACCTCTTGTTCTAGTGGCAAAAGTATTTTGTTGGCAAAAAAATAAAAGTCAAGTTCAGGAAAATTGAATAGCATTGCATGTAGACCTATTATTTTGGCAGGTTAGATACTGGGGTGGTCTTTGGATTAAGTAAATCTAAATCAAGTCAATTCGAGTTTTAACTTTTTCATATCATTTTAGGTTTGGGTCAATTTCAATTTCAAGTTGTTTTGAGTTTGAACCATTTAAGTTTGAAGCTTGGATTTTTCAATTTGGTTCATTATGAGTTTATTTTAGGTTATATTTTGTTATTTCGAGTTTTGATAATTTTAAATTATTTATTTGTGCCATTTCAAGTTGAGTTTTATTTATGTTTAGTACATTCAAATTTAAGTTGGATGAATCCAAAAGTATTAATTTTTATAATTAAATTAGATTAGATGAAATCTGAATTTAGATGGATGGTATTGAATTTTCAAATACCAATCAGAATTAATAGGTATAATTGCAGTTCAATGAAACCACCCACCGGATTGCTTCCGAAGACAAACCCACTAATCCATTACAGCCTCAAAAGACAGCAACCCTTAAATTATTAGAAAGAGAAAGGGAAATTTTGGACTAATCTGAAAGATATTTTTTAGCATATGGGACCTCTTTGTAATTAATAATAAAATAATTCAATTGAATCCCAAGGTTGAGACAAAAGCACCACAAATGGGGCAGCATCCAATTTGCTGCCCAACTAGCCGATAAGAGGGAGCAGATAATGTCAAGCAAAGGGTTTCCACGTGATTGCTTGCTTGCAAGTAGCATCGATTCAATTATACCCCTCGCCATATTCCAATCATATGGAATTTTGGGCTGTAATTAATTTTAGGGTAAATTACTCCCAAAGTTATTAAACTATTGGTAAATTTACATTTTGGTCATTCAACTTTAAAAAATTACAAAATAGTCATTGAACTATTCAAAAATTTTCATTTAACTCACTAAAATTTTCAAAAACTTTATTTAAGTTACTGGACTATTAAATTTTTTACTCTTTAAAAAAAGTCTAACTAGCGAGCTCTAAGTGACGATTTGACTATCGGTACGATGAATCAGTACCCATCAATGAGTAGAAGAACATATCTTAAATCTAAGTTGGTTTGATGGCCAGTGTTGGAGATTAGAGAAGAAATCTATTTGAATTTTGATTTAAAGATTCGTGATGTTCAAACCTGTTTAATAAAAAACTAGATTGTATAAGAGAAGTGGAAGGGATTTTTCAATTGATGCAGGTGATGTAAACACAGAAGGCCATACCACAACAATTTTAACATTCCATTAACTTAAGAAAAATCTTCCAAATAGTTCAATGACCGTTTTATAAAATTTTTAAAGTTAAATGATCAAAACGTAAACTTAAATAATAATTTACCTTTAATTTTAAAGCATTTTTAAGAGAAAAGGAAACAGCACCATGTCGTGGATTTTTGTGCTGTCATTCTGCATATTTGAGAGAATCATGCAAGTTGATGAGGTCGATGGATATGATTAGACAAATACCATAATCTCCATTACTTAAAAAACAATAATTTGAAGGTTTTAACAATCTTTTTAATTTAACTTTGATTCTCTGACAAAAAGAATATCCAAATATTTCTCACTTTTGAGATCAACCAAAGGCCATTCCTTGCTAACTGTTACACGTTCACGAACATGTTCCCGACCTCGTTGTTTGCAATGTTTCATTTGATTCTACTTGTAAACAAATTCCCAATCAAAAGAATCATGTATTCTTGTGGAAAAAATTATATTACTCTTATTTTTAGATCTAACAACAATACTAACTAAACTAAGTGTTCAGTAACGTTATCTATTAGATTTTGGATTGTTTGTGATTTACTAATTTTTATATTATCAATTGAATTTAATTGTTTTGAAAGTTTATAAGTACAATACAAATACAATTAAAGTATAAATATAAATATATATCTTTGTAATCTATGAATCAAATTATTATAGTATAAATGGATTAATAATTGGAGCAAAAATCAAACTATTATAGTACAAATAAACTACTAATTAATTATCTGGATTAAAATTCACACATAACAACAACATATGATAGGACTGAGAGACTCATATATTTAATTACATATAGTAGATATTAAACTTAGATGCTTAAAACTTAAGATTTTCACTTTTACCAATTGTGTCAAGATTTCATTTTTAAATTAAATGAGTTAAATTATTTAATGGTTTTAATAGGTAAGATTGTAGGTTTAGTTTTCATTGTTGGGCTTGACTGTATTTTAAAAATACTAAATTTTGATTCTCTCTTTTTTTCTATGTGATTTTGAACATGACAAATCAATATTTATAATGTTTAGATGTTTAAAATTTTACCCCTCTACAAAATTAAATGCACAAGACCAAAGAGCTCTCACTTACGAATTTAACTAAAATTAGATGGAACTTATTAATTGATTTTATCCTATCTTGATTTGTTTGTTTGTGATATTAGCTAGAGAGTAAATGTATTATGGAGGTCTTTATATTGAGAGTCGAATTGTATTTTGATCATTCTATTAAAAAAATAGATAAATTAGTTTCTACATGTTGAATTAAAGAGTAAGCGAGTCATTTTGTTAAAAATTTCTTTCATTATTAGTATTAAAACCTAATCCCTGTACATTAACATGAGGTACACGTAGTACGTCACATATAACTATTTGGTTATTCCGTCAATCACACTAGTTTTTAATAGTAGAAATAGATTAAGTTTTAATTAAAAAAATCAATTTATTCTTTGATCTGACCTACATAAATTAATTTATCATTTCTTAAATAAAAAAAATAAAATGCAATTAAACCCGATACATGTTTTACCTATATTAGAGTTAACAATCTTGAGCAATTCATTCGTTTGATGTAAAACGTTAAACATCATGATTTAATTAATTGTTTTGGCTTACAAATTGATGTTAAACTATTACCCCCAATGGGGGTTCACGGATTGATTAATTTTTCATATTTTGACAATTTTTACTCATAATATTGAGCCTCGGGTCAAAGCTAGTGCTCTATTTTTCAATGTCCATTTCCCTAAAATCACTTGAAATCATATGGTGGATGGCACATGAAATTTTATTACTCTATTAATATGCTGATTAATCAATAATGCGTTTAATAATAGCTAAGCAACAACCAAAACCATTCACATGACAAAAGCTTTTTGCCTTTTCAAAGATGACGGTGACAGTAGTTTCTTTGCAAACAAAAACACACACAAGCCAAATTCAATTACCAATTCTAGGCCGAACCCAAAACCTAGGATTGAAAAAAAAAAATCTGTAAAATCGAAAATCTATTGAAATAATTTTTTATTTTGTTTTATTCGATTATTACTAAAATTTATTTAATTTATTCTATTTTTATGCAATATTTACTTTTAGTTATAATTTTTCTTAAAATTTTAAATTGAAAAATATATATTTAAACACATTTATTCTTTTGATCACTGCAATAACAACAATATTAATAAAGTTAAAAGCTCATGATTATAATTTTTATTGAACATTAAATTCATTATAGATTATTATTATATCTATTTCTTTTATATAAGCTTAAAATTATTTATAGCCTCTCTTCAATTCTTAAATAAAAAAAACTCAAAATTTTTTATATTAACAAAACTACCGATACTAATTAAATTAAGACTCACTTTACTATGAAAATTAAATTTTAAAAACCCGATCAACGAAAGAGATTCATCACGTTCTTTTTCCCCTTTTATTAGTCACCTTTACCGACATTAGAATTTGCTAGTCTTTGCATAGTAGGTGCAATGTCTTTACTTCTTTTTCCGAAGTATAAGGTGCCAATTCGTCAACTTTCATATCAATTGTCTTTTTGACATCATAGTACCAAATTGCTCCTTGAAACCTTGATTCGATGATTATAGGCTTGTTAACAGGTGTAGCTGGATTAATAATTGATTATATGATTTTGGTTAAAATTATTGTGTGAGTCAAACGAGTCATTTGATTTAATCTATTCAAAATTTATATTCGAATCAAAATTTGCAGATATAATTTTACAAATTAAATAATTTTATGTGTGGTCAGCTTGATTTTTGATATTCAACATATATCATTGTTAGAAAGTTGAAATTTTCAACATTTTTTGCTAATCATAAAAAGGAAAGAAACTCTCATAATTTTTGCTTGGAATTCTACTTTTGCTAATTCCTTTCCCATATTCTTTTTGTACATCAAAAAGGGAGGTCAAACTTATTGAAAGCTCGAAGGACTTGGCAACTAATTATACAAAGTTACATAAACACAAAATCTTAAATGAAAATTACTTTCGTTTAATGGAAAGCAGTTTCTGATTCTTCCAATTCAATCCCTTCATCAGCAAGTCTCTTATCCTTATACACATACCATTTAGCAAAAACCAGGTAAATCGCCAAATTCAAACAACTCAAAATTGCTAAAAGCCAATAGAAATCATAGAGTCTCCCTTGGTTCAAATTATCTGGCAGCCATGGATGCTTGTTTCCAGTCACCTTATGAACTATAGTAACTAATAATGAACTAACGAAAAACCCTAATGAAAGTGTACTTAAAAATAAACCCGTACTCATTGTTTTCATCCCTTTTGGGCACTCCCTTAAGAAAAAATCAAGTTGTCCTATGTATGTAAAGGCTTCACCAGCGCCTACAAGCAAAAATTGAGGGACCAACCAAAAGACACTTAATGGGATTTGAGCGGTTGGGTTATTCGCAAGACCATTCGTAGTTGCTGCTCTCAATCGTTTTATTTCGGTCAATGCTGCTGCTACCATTGCTATAATGGATAAAACTAAACCAACAGCGATCCTTTGTAAAGGGGTTAACCCTTGTGGGTTTTTAAGTAATTTTCTAGCGATTGGAACGATGAGCCTGTCGTAAATCGGAACTGTCAAGAGAATGCTTCCGACGAAGAATACGGTGAGTGACGCTGGTGGGATTTGAAATTTCCCTATGTGACGGTTCATGGTTGTGGCTTGTGATACTGAAAATGTTGTCATTTGGGCATATACGGTCCAAAATATTACAGTGGTTGCCCATATGGGTAACATCCTTAGTACCAATTTCACTTCTTCAACATCTGTTAATGTAGCCAAGTTCCATTTATTTGCCTCATTAAGAGATGGGTCCTTGATAGCTGCCCTATCCAAGAAACTGTATATAGACAATTTGAAACCAATGAAAAAATAATCAGCCAATACAAAAAAGAAAAAAACAAAAAAAAAGGGTTCTTATCAACTTTATCAATTATTACACAACCAGCCGGAATTGATCAATTATTTCCCATTTCCAACCAAACACGTTTAGAAAATTTTATTTTTCAGATATCATGAAATGTCATTGTTTCTTGTCATTTGGGTTTGATTTTGATTGTTGAAGACTTAAAAGCTTCATTACTAGTCTCATTAAAATGGTGAGGAAACGTGTATGTTTGGCTATGGAAATAAACCTACAAAAATCAAGAAATTTTCTTGATAGACCAAATCAAGAATTAATTGTATAACATATAATATGTTTATAACATGTAAAAGTATTGTGGATTCGTGACATGTTATATGTTATTTTTTTGTTATTTTATTAACTACATCAATTTTTAATTGTATAAATGTGTGAAATTTTTAATAGAAATAACTAATTTACTCTTTGATTTAATGTATAAAAATTATTAATTTTTTTATTGTTTATTATTTTTAGTTTAATGTGAGAAATAAAAAAAAGTGTGATGGAAGGCAAATGAACAGGTTTCGGACAACTAAAGCCAACGTGTCTTTAAAGTATTTTAACTGGGGAAGGTTTATTGGTAAGGATTAATTGGGGGACAGTCTGGCTTAATGTCCCGTGATCTCTTTTTTATTTTATATAATCGTATGTCTTCAATAGTTGTACGAGATTAAGTTGAAGTGATATTTAAGTAAATTCATTTCATCAATAATGATATATTTTTCATGATATAAAATTTATTGTCTGTTTTTTGGATATGAAACATGACACACAAATATGTTTTCCAAAGTAAAAGTTTTATAAATATTTTTGTATTAAGAATTAAGTTAAATTATATTTTTTATTTAAAAATTAATAAATTGTTTATATACGTTAAATTAAAGAGTAAATAAGATCTTTTGGTTAAAATTTTCAATTATTTCAACAAAATAATTAAATAATTACATATAGTATATCACATGTACCACATGTTGATGTACAATGACTAATTTTTAACAATAAAAATAGATAAAATTTTTAATTAAAAAAATTTTCTACTCCTTAATCTAACTTACATTGACTATTTATCCAATTAATTGTCACCTAATTTGGATTCATGAATGAGACTATAAAGTATCCTGAGCAGGTTGGGGGGGGGGATTGAGATAGGGTTGTCATTTATATATCCACAAACCCTATGAAATTTCAATAATTCTACTCTTTGATTGATTTCATATACCCAACTGATTGAGGATAATCTATCATATTGGACCCTACCATAAGGTAGATGCTTGCCACCTAATTTTATTTTGGGAACATTAACATTAATGCTACTATTAATTAACTATAATATTTTGAATCTTTATCATATTCCATTACTTTGTAATCTTATTATTAGTGGTCCCCATTCCCCTAATCCTTGGTTCACTACTCTATGCATTATGCTACTCTATCTTTTAGATACGTTACCCTAAATAGATTCAATGTTGAAAATCATTAACTTAATCTTTAGTCTTTTCATTATTTAGCATCCCTTTGGATGCATGGTGGAAAGGTATAGGTTGATTAATTGTAGTGTTTTTAGTATTACGTTAAAAAAATTATTTGTTTGTATGAAAAGAAAGATTAATAAAAAAGTATTTAATTATTCCCATATATATACTCAACTTTATGTATGTTTTTTTAATTATTTTTAATAAAAGTATTATGGAAAGTGTTATATTAAAAATCAGATTATATTTTATTTTTTATATGCAAAAAATAGACATATTATTCTTTTTAGGTTAGATTACAAAATAAACTCCTTTTACGTTATTTTTTTTTCTTTTCCTTTTTAATGAATCCTTCGTCAAATAACATATGGTATCTGTTAATCAACATGAACTGTTAAACGAGTTTTTAAATAGAAGACTAACCGGAACTGTTTGGTGTGGGGCAATTTTTGTTTCTTCTTCATCTTCAACCCCTCAGCTGCATCATCAATATTGAAAAGCAACGATGGATCCAATGGCAACTCCAAATGCTTCTTTTTCCAGGCAGCTACGAACACTGTAGCAATTTGGGTCAATGGGCTCCCCACCAGTTTCTTAAACCGGTACCTCTTTGTACCCGATAGAAACACCACTAACCCTATCACAATAGCACAAGCACAAATGCCATAGCCCCATTCACGTCCTAAATTGTCTTGGATGTAAACCAAAATGGTCACTGAACCAAGTGAACCTATGTTTATGAAGAAAAAGAACCAATTGAAGAAGTTGGTCATCTGGGATTTTTCTTCGGGGTCCGAATCATCGAATTGATCGGATCCAAACCCGGAAACACTCGATTTTAGACCCCCAGTCCCAAGAGCTGTAAGGTAAAGGGCTAAGTAAAGAACAGTGAGTTGGATGCCACTTGCTGGGGTACATATTGTGGCGTTGTCCCTTGTGCATTTTGGTGGCCTTAGGCTTGGGATTATTGTTGAGATTGTCAAGACGGTTACACCCTGCGTACATAATTCATACGATACTAATACTTTAAATAATTGAACTTATAATTGTTTTGCTTCACTTGTAAAGTAAAATGATGATAATGATCTTACTGTTGCTTGAACGGTGGCGAAGATTCCGATGGTGAGGTACCTTCCAAGGAATGTATCGGCGATGAAACCACCGAGTAAACAAAGCATGAAAGATGTGCCGAGGAAGTTGGTGACGGTGGTGGCCGAGGTAGCATTGCCTAAATGCATGGTTTCCGTTAAGTACGTCACTAAGTTAACAGCTATACCTAAAGTTGTTAACCTCTCACATGCTTCCACACCTGTGAGAAAAAGACAATTACAAATTGTTTGTTAGTTTATTGTCTAAAACTAAAGCCATAAAAAGACTCAAATGAACGATGATGATGAAAGATGAACCTAGAATCATGGCGGCGCTGGTCCAGCCACCGGTGGTGGACCTCTCGGCGGGATGGCCCTTATAGTCCCAAGCATCGGGGAGGGTTTTCCCTTGTGTTATAGGGAGGGACATTGGTTTATAAATAAGGTGAAAATGGGTTGAAGATCAAAGGAGAGAAAAAGAGAGTGGTGGTGGTGATGGTGGCACAATGAGAGCAAAGGGTGGTGGTAGGTGTATTTATAGTAACAAGTGAACATTGAAGAGGCTTTAATTAATTAGACACGGATTACAAACTACTCAAAATTGCATTTAATAAAATATTCTTTTCATGAAATTAATATAAAACTTTTTCATGTATGTGAACTTTAACCTCAATCCAAAAAACTAATCTATTAATTAATATAAATTTGAACATGAATTTGATGTAATAACTTAATCTATTCAATCTGAATTTGAAAATAAAACGAATTAAAAACTATTTAACTCGAAATAATCTAAAATCGAAATAACCCAAAGTTTAAATTAATTTTATTGAAAACTTCGATTAATTTAAACTAAAATAAATTAAATCCAAAACAATAAAAAAAAACCCAAATATGATTGAAAGCTTAATAGTCTAAATTCAAAAATAATCCCATCCCTCTCTAAAAGAAATTACAAGATTAAAATATGTTATTAGTCTTTGAACTTTTACAAAATTTGAGAGTTTAGTATGTATAATTAAAAAATTCAAATTCTATTTTTTATTTAAAAATTTCAATCCAAACATTAAAACGGTAAGTATTTTTAATTAAAATTTATCAATTTAATTTAACTATTCTCATATTACGAAGTAAAATTTTTAAGTTGAAAAAGGAAGAATTCCCAGCAACAAATTTTAATCAAATTCTAATGTAAATTTCCTTTTCTTTATCTTCTTGAATTCTATTGCTAATAATACTTGGCTGATTAATTGTGTTTAGATGAGATGAAATCCCATTTAGGAGGAAATGACAGCTCTACCCTACATTATAGACTTTTGTAGGACCATGTTTGTATCAATGATTGGTAATTATATAAACTTCCATCAACACTTGGGAAGTTGAAATTTGGAAACCATGGTTAAGAAATAAATTAAGGTGAGTTGAGGGGATTTTCTAAGAGGTAACCCTTCATTATTTGTGTCCACGTCATCTTATCTAGAAATTTGAGTTTTTATTTTAAAATAAAATTTTAAAGCATTGAATAATAATATATTTTGAAAAAAAAATATAATACTTACTTTATTTTAAATATATAATTTTTATTTTTAATTTTATTTATCGTTATAATACTGAAAAAAAGATGATAAAGTTTAAATCTGTATTATTTAAGAATCCGACAAAAGTTTAATCTTGGTTTTATTTAAACGAATGAATTAATAAAAAATGGTTATTTAATTTTAAGTATTTTACATTATAAATATATTTTTGAAGTTTTGCATTATAAATATTAATAAAATCTAAATCTTCTCCTCCTAGCCACGAAATAAAGTAATTTTTTTCCTCTTGCTCTCTAACAACAAGCATTTGTACTTGCATGGAAGTTGGTATACGATCATTTTAACTTAATAGTTAGTATAAATGCTATTAATTATAATAATAATTTTGCATCTACTCCTTAATTTGCTAGTCTTTTTCCCTTTTTTTTTTGTGGGAATTAACCTAGCACACCAAAAGTTTGAAAGCCTTGATGTCCACATGAATATAATGTTTTCAATTGTTTTCCAAGGTACTAAAAGTAGAAAATTAGAACTCAACAACTATAAATTAATTGTCTAAGGTTTCTTCTTTTTATTTTTTATTTAAAAAAATTGAAAAAAAATTAAATACCAAATCACTCATATTTTCTGGCCTATCAATATTATAATTATTAAAAAAGCAATCACACTAAAAGCAACATTTATTTTTTATCACCTATTCCCTAATAATATGAACACCTCCCAATTTTCTAACCACTTAGGGATGAAAAAGCACTTTCCTTCTTTCATTAATAGAAATACAAAAGTCAAAGTGAAATTTTCTTTATACATTTTTTTTTAGTAAACCAACCATATAGTCGCAGGGGCGGAGTTAAGGGGGTTGGCAGTGGTCCCGACCCCTCTTAAAATAAAAAATTTTACCTTTAGTCTTTTTATAATTTTAAAAAATTTAAATTAGTATATGATAAATTACACTTTGACCCCAAGAATGAGAAAAAAATTAATTTAATTTTTTAAAAATTATAAAGATATAGACTATTAAAATAATAAAATTTCACTTTTGTTATTATAATATATGCAACTTTATTCTGGCCTCCTCTTAAAAGTTTTTTTTACTCTACCGCTACATGGCATATCAGTTCATTGAAAATTCTTGAAACGAGTAATAACAGACTTGACAATGCCACATGCTCTGAGTATTTTACTTTTTCTTTCATATCAAAATGAATAGTTATCGAAATGTCAAGTTTTAAATAGACTATTAAAATAATAAAATTTCACTTTTGTTATTATAAAATATGCAACTTTATTCTGACCTCTTCTTAAAATATTTGATTCATCGAAAATTCTTGAAATGAGTAATGGCAGACTTTACAGTGCCACATGTTCTGAGTATTTTGCTTTTTCTTTCATATCAAAATGAATGGTTATTGAAATACCAAGTTTTAAACTTGCGACATATAGACATATATATATTCTTCCCTTCCATGTGATAGTGTTACCAAGCTTTCCCATATGTCATTGATTTTCTGCAGTTTTAGTCTCACCATATCAGATGCATATTGCTTTAAGTTGATGCGTTTGACACACGTATATATATGTAGAGACACGTTTATGCGGTTTGCAGTTTTAGTGTCATCATATTAGACTTTAATGCGAAAAAGGGAAAAGCTTCAACATGGTATATCGCCATTGGATATAACACAAATCAACTATTCGAATTGGCCGTATAAGGCAAATATTTCAAACAACGTGTGCAATGGTTTTAAATGCTATATTTTTCTTTTATAAATTTATTGATATCATTATAAAATCAAAATAATTTTATTTTTTTATAATTTTTTATATGATTAATATTTTAATAATTTAATTGTTAAATTTATTATTATTTTTGTATTTAAAATGCATGTAAAATTTTGAACCGATTCGATAGCTATATTATATTGATATAAAGTATTATCCATATTATTATATATTTAACGGTTAAAAGTTTTTTATATAAAACAAATGGTTAGAAATTTTAAAAGGTGTAAAACCACTTTAATTTTACATTGCTGTAAGTAGATCTCTCCCTTTTTTTATCAATTAATATTTGATACATTGCTTGGTACATAGGTCATATGTACATCAGTTATTAATAAGATGATACAATATTATTGGTGTAAAATAAAAAATATTAAAAGATTTAAAAATAAATACTATTAAAATTATTTAAATATAATTAAAATTTAAGTTTAATTATTTTGTTTCTCTTTCTAGTTTTTTTTTGAGATTTCGAGTTTGGGATTTGATTTTTTATGTTTAATAAATATAATTAATATTTATTTTTAAAATAATATAATTATATTTCTTTTTAAACCCTTAAATATTTTTTTGGGTTTTGTATCAATAACGATGTGTCATTTTATTATTAACTGATGGTGCATAAAAATTGTACACCGACAATACATCAAATATAAATATATGGTTATAATGATGTTTATTATTTTTAACAAACCTTATATAGCATCCTGCAAGTAAAGTTGTTAAATAAAATCGATAAAATATTAAAACTACACATGAACTTTATTTCAGTGTGTAAATTTATACATGAATTTTGATTTCATGCAATTTTATACATGAAATTTTTCTTTGATTCAATTTTTACAAATCATTAACAACTTTATCTAGGTAGCACATTTTTAGTTTTTCTATAGCACACACAAACAATTATATTAATCTAATATAAAAATAAATAGATATATATTTATTTTTTAAATATATACAATTGAATCAAAATCAAAGTTTAATATATATAATTGAATCACAACCAAAATTTCGTGTACATAATTGCACTAAAACAAATTTCATGTATAATTTTGATACTTATTCCTAAATAAAATTATACATCAATAAAGTTTTAGCTAAATGATAAATCCTAAAAAAATTTGAGATATTAAATTCAAATCCCCGCCTAAATAGAAATGCATGGTAGATTCTCTTCCAGATTTATTTTACGTAATTAATTTGATTCATTAACAATATATTATGTAGAATATTTTTAATACATCAAATATAAATATTATAAATAATCCCTATGAAAGTTTATATTTCACATGCTTTTGCAAAATATATATTATATTTAGTAAACCTGTTACGTAAGGGGTTTGTCGTGCATGGACGTTACGGGTTCTATCAGACCAAGGAAATAAATCATTGATTCCAACTAAATAAAAAATTGAATTAACGAGTATTAATTCAATTAGTATAAATATTATTATCAATATAAGTTGATTGGAGTGTATTTAAGCGCATTATCTTTCTATTTATGGGTTGAGGATTTTAAGCATTATATATATTAAAAAAATAGATATTAGAGCTCGTAATTATGAGAAAAAATAAAAATTCATAAAATTCTAAAAAAATTTAAAATTCCAAAATAATCTAAAAAATTGAGATTTCTTTTAAAATTGTTATATTTTTAAATTATAAAAAAGCACAAATTCTTTGAAAATTATAAATATTCAAATAATCTAAAAATTCTATAAAAAAAAAAACTAAGACTAAACCATATTTGTCCAAAACACAACCAACACATCTTTAATTTGAAAGGGAAAGAAATTTATCAGATATTTTTTCACATAACCTCATTTTAATACGATTAAACTCAAATGATGTTGCTCAAAACTCAAATTAAATCATAAATCAGAACAATCTAAGTAAATCAAATGTCCAGGTTCATCTGCGACTCCTCCCCTACTTTTTGATAATTAATTAATAAAATGATGTAATTATTGAAAACGAAAGATCTACACAAACATTGATATCAATGTAAGACTCATTCTCTCATCTAACTTAGCTTTTTCTTCTTCTTCTTTTTGTCTCTGTCTAATTGTTCCATTAGACTATATAAATATATATTTATTTCTCTAGTAATGGCTTTTGGGGTTTAGTGATGGTTGAATTTGCAATCGTGGCTAAAGAAAGAGATCACCTACCTAGACTGACAATTCAAACACGTGACATGTTTGATTCCAATGCCTTGCATTAGCATTTTGGGAACGATTTTCGGCCACGAAAAATTTCTCAATAAAGAACTTCTTTGGCCAAAGGAGTTGACCAAGAAAACAACAATGGAAGGGCATCGGCCTAAAAAATTAAGTCAAGAAATAACCCAATTGGACCTTTTATGATTATTATTATTTATTATTTGATGGAATTAGATTAGTAAGATCAAATTCAAATTGAATCAATTTGGGTTGAATCAATTTGAGTTTTATTTTTTTTTGAAATATTTCATGTTCTAATAATTTTGGGATTAAATCATTTCAAATTTAAATTATTTTTTATTCGAGTCATTTAACTTTATGAGTTGAGTTATTCGATCATTGCAGATTTAAATAATTCTAAGTTTGATAACTTTTATTTTTCATTTCGAATTTGGGATGGACAGAATCAAATTGTTAACTTTTTATAGTGAAACTGGATTTATTCTCATATTTATATTAATGGAATCAGATTTTCTTGTTTAGATCAAAATTAATAGATTTAAATTAAATCGTAATTATAATAAACAAATGAGAGATGCTTTACTTGCTATTTCTTTTGAGCAAATTTTGCTAATTTAAGGATTTACAATAAAAACTTTCTGTTCCTCAATAATATGATGCATATGAGTGGGTCTATACACTCATTTATAAGGATGTTCATGATTATGTGTAAAAAAGTCAACCAATTCATGAACCATTAGAATGCAAGAATCAAATTGTAAGGTGATCAGTCACCCCACTTGGGGTTCCTAACCAAATTTGCTTGGAAGGATATGATAATAAAAATTTTGTGCCTCCAGCTACCCCCAATTCATGCACTACTATAGATTGTCTCCTATAGCCTATGTAAGAATTATGGTAATTATATATATTCGTTTTCAATAAATTAAATGTAATATTTATCAATAATTACATGCAAATGGGAATGTCTTTCAATAATCATATAAAAGGGGTAAATGAAGCCTTAACTTAACAGTAAAGTTGAAGCAGCGAGAATTTTAATATCCCAAATTTAAGTCTTATTATGTAAATATATAAGTTCTCTAAATTTATTCTTATTAGTTAATTAATCTAAATTGAATTAATTGTTAACTTAATTATAAAATTCAGTGCTTGATTGATTTTAATGAAATTAATGTAATCTTAAAAAATCATATAAAAGGGAAGAATTGTCTTTCCTAATTACTCATTAACTTAAGCATTCTTTACCACTAACTTCATCCGTTCGATTTGGAGTGAATTTATTAAGAAGTAAATTGATTAAATTTTATGTCGATTGAGTCCGAACAATGTTAATAGTTATATTATTGTCAGTATAGCAGGATGTAGATATAAACACTTTCAAGTATAATTTATCTCCTTACTTAAAATTTATAATGGAATTATGAGTAATTCCTATAAAAAAAACTATATTATCAATCAAACTTATAATTTAATAGTGAAGAACTTTCATTAAAATAAAATTTTAATTGATATCGGAAATCGAAATAATAATTGTGGCCTAGAAGAAATCTAAAGAAGAAAAGTATTATATTGGAAACCCTAAGCCAATTATTTTGGTATTTTGTTGACCAAAGAACCCAACCCAAAAAAGATATATAATGAAAAGGTCGGAACTAATAGATGACGATCATACTATAATATAATTTTTTTGGATAAACATACTATAATGTATTAATGTTGGCACTCTTAAGGAATGCAATGGCTTGCCACGGAATGTAGAATATTATAATTGTAAAGAATTCGTTGAATGTATTGCTTCAAGTTCTCCAAGAGCCAGTAGACTCTACAAGTTTTAAATAAATATATATGTATATATAAATCTCGACAAGACATGACAAGTGGCTCAATGCTGTTTAAACCCTCGAAAAATTGGAATATAATAAACCACTTAGGTTACATTGAGTTCTCACTAAAACAGTTCCATATATAATAGAAGAGAGAGAGTGAATTAGTCGACTTGTAATAAAATGATTGGATATTAAACCAATTTTTGTTGGGCCAAAAAAATAATAAATAGGGTTTCCCCAAGGCTTTGTCCATTGAAAACATACGTAAGGGGTTTTGTATTGTAAGCTAAATATATAAAGCTTAATCCATGAATGGACGGTGATTATGATAAAATAAATATGCTAACTAGAGGAAGTTAGATTGTAACCAAAGATTTCATCATCCATCATGCATTAAAATTCTTTTGGAGCAAATGATTTGTCATCTCTGATGTGGAAGATAAATCGACATGTTTATCAAGTTCTTTCTACTAGAGAAAGTATTGTATGAAACAGATATATTATCCTTTTTTAATAGTTTAATGTCACATCAGCAATTTCGTCTTGAATTTCAAGATTTTCATTTGAATTTTATGTTTTTAAGCTGAAAATATTGAAATTCAGAATAAAAATACTAATGTGATATTAAATTATTAAAAAATGGATATAGATGATATGGTGTCACTCTTTTTATAACATTACATGCTAACTCATTTAGATGTTCATATCATCAAAATTTTATGTTAATGCTATCATAATATTTTCTTTCATGGAAATAATATTGAGATAATAGAGACAAGTTTAAGGATAAATATTATCATGTATATTGATAGTGGAGTTTAAGCAAAAGAAAAAGAAAAATTGACACATTGAATTTCGCTTTGTTTTATAATCACACATTTGTTATTTGCAAGATATGTGGAACTTTAAACTCATGGTCATTTGTTTATATGATGTATAGGGTGATAGGCAAATTATTATAAGAGGCTTGGCTCTTTTGTTTTCCATCCCAAAATTTCCTATTCCTTTGGTAAAAGTTTGAAAATTTTTTTAATTAATTAATAATTTATTTGGAGATAGTGAAGTTATCTTTTTGTTGCAATACCTGATGAGTGGCGAATTATTCAACTTTATAAATTTTAGTATGTTCTTTCCCTCCTTGGATATTGATTTTGATTATTAATATTTTATCTATTTTTAAAGATGAATAAAATCATGTTTTAGAAAATTGCGCTTCCAAGATTAATAACAAAATTAAGTCGAAATAAGTAGCAATGTTGTTTCACTTAATTTCTCTCTTGGAAGAACAACTCTTGTTTAGAATAGTTGTTGCTTAGAACAACTTTTGTTTGAGAATAGTTATGTTTGGAATAGCTATGTTCAAATCAAGGCTCTAGTTTAAAACTGTTTTCATCTGATGTAATTGTCATTTGAGAATAGCTCATGTTGAGAACAACTCTTGTTTAGAATAATTATGTTGCAAGAACAACTATGTTTAGAAGACTATTGTTAAGAACAACTTCTATTTGAAACAATTGTGTTTTCTTTTTTCTAGAAGAGCTATTATTCGGGATAGACTCTCTCAAAAAAAGCATCACCACGTAATAGCTCTTGTTTGGAACAACCATGTTGAAAACAACTCACATTATGAACATGTCATAATAACCCTCGTTCAAGAACAACTGTTTTTTAAGAAGAATTGTATTTCACGAGATGGTTTGCAGAAAATGTGTCCTTCACCAAAATAGAGGAAGTGCAGGGTTCTTAGGTTGTCTTCACACTTGTAGTTAAAGATCGTATCCGTGTTTTTTCAAACACTATTCCGTCAAAAACTATCGTCTCTCTTTTGCTACTTTCTATCAATGTGTTTTATCTTTATTTGGTTTCTTAGGGATTTAGCTATATTCGCACTGTTATAGTGCCATAGTTTTTTCATACCTCACATTTGGCCCTCCACAGTGAAGTTAGCAATGTAACTAATGGTCACTAAACTAACTATAAGTACGGCTAAGGCAATCACACCTATCGAACAATAGTATAGTTATGGTGAGTAGGGAATATTGTATCCATGAGGACTAAAAGTACTAGTAATTACCGTTTTTCTATTATTTAGCCGACAAATTGGAGTGATTTTTTTTAATCTAAAATTACTAAACTAATCAAACTAAGACTGCAACAGAGAATGAAATAGGAAAATAATCGAAGATAACCAATGAGATCGACAGTACCCAGGAAAGAATCCACCTCGACTTCACCTATTACTATAATATGAATTAAACGATTTATTCACTTGTGGCTTGATCCGTAGAAATCCCTAAATTATGTTAATACCTCTTTTGAGAGTAAGAACAACTGACTCTAGGTTGATTAATTGAAACCTCTTTCTAATTAAAATCCTTATTGTCACATTAACTCGATCTATGGATTCTTTTATTAGATTTGACTCTAATCCGGTAAATTTATGTCGTCCTATTTCTAGGATTGCATGCAACTCCACTCAATTATGCACATTAAACATGAATTAATATCCTGAGAAATATTAAAACAATAAATAATCATACATTATTGAGAACAAGAATAAAATATTTATTGTGTAAATCAGAAATCAAATAATAAGATTCATCATAAGTTTCATCTTCCCTTAGGTATCTAGGGAATTTAGTTCATAATCTTGAATAAAAACATCTCAAAGTTAGGATAACCACAAGACATAAATAAACTCAATAAAACTTCGAAAGAAATTAAATAGAGATCTTCGATCTTGAGGGAGATCCACTTCTGAGTTGATTCCGATGGCGCTCTTCGATCTTCTCTGATTGCCCCTTTATGTCTTCTTCTAATTGGTATTTATAGGCTTTAGAATACTTTTCTTAGCGCGTCTTCCCTTCCCTTTTGAGGAAGAAGCAACAATTATATTTGTTTCTTCTCTTCAGATAGACATTATGTTATAATCGAGGTTAAAATAAGCCATAGGTCCATCTATTTTTATAGATTTGAAATTTTAACCCCTACACTTTTATTTCTAAGAATTTAGTCCCTTTACTTTTTAAATTTCAAAATTTAGGTCTAATTGTTAACATTGTTAAATATTTTGAAATAAAAAATACACATTTGATAGCAATGTAACTAAATAAATGATGTAATGAACGTGAAATTTAACAAAATAATCTTCCATTTTAATAATGTTAACATAATTTTGAAATCTGAAATTTAAAAAATACTCACTTCGTAGCAGTGTAACTAAATAAATAATCTTAAAATTATAATAATGTTTTTGTACTATATTTCTCTTCTCTTCTTCTTTTTCTTTTGAAATTATAAGGTAATGGTTAATTTTCAATTCTAATCCTTCTACTTTTTGAGATGATATAATTTGGTTCTTATATTACACTTAAATTTGAGATTTAATCTGTATACTTTAATTTTGAACATGATTTGATACCTCAACTTTTATAACATCATTAATTATATTCTGGTTAAAATACTTATGTAAATTTTAAGAATTGCTAACTCTGTTTAAATTCTTTGTTAAATTCAAGTTCATTACAATGTCATTTTTTGATATCAAGTGAGGTTTTTTACAAAATGTCACATCAATGAATTTAACAGAAGAATTTTAATGGTATTGATAATTGAACCTAAATTTTTAAATTAAAAAATTTGATAAAGTAAAATTTTAAAAATAAAAGTATAATAACTAAAGTCCAAATATACAAAAAAGTATAGAAACATAAAGTATAGGTACCATTTAAATTTTTACTTTATAAATTAACCTAAAACAAATAAACAATCCAACACAAAGCTTGGGAACCATTTCAAAAGAAGATACCGCTCAACTTAATAACTAATACTCCGTTTAGTTGTAGTATTATTTTTTACGCTTGTTTTAGTATATGAATTAGTAATAAACTAATTTAATTGGTAGTATTTAATCACCCCCGACTACTTATTTTAAGTAAAGAGAAGAAATTTTTTTTACTTATTTTAAATAGATCTTATTTTTTATAAGAGTTTTGACTCATCTTTTTACAAGATGCCTTATGTCTAACCATTATAATACACATGTAATAAATATTTTTTCCCTTATATTATATTATTGTAACCAAACGAGACATAAATATATCATGAAATGCACAATTAGGGATAATATTTGAAAAGGTCAACAATAATTAAGAATGATTCCAAGTGTGGGGAATGTTTAGTCTTTCGATTCGGATACTACTTTTTTGATTTTTTACCTTTCTTTAATTTTATATTATCTAAGATGACAAAGTTGATCGCATTGTGTTGAAAATCTACATATTATTAAAATAATAATCTACGCATTAAGGATTTAATTTTTGAAAGAGAAATTAATAATATTATTGTTTTTTCTTACCCTCCGCCACAATCAAAGGAAATTAGAAAAAATAAACATATGGAAGAAATGGCAGAAAATAATTGGACGTATTTGGAAAAATGTGACAAACGTGAGTAGATTTATATGATTATATTAAGTTCTTAAAGAGATATCAATTAAATAATGGTGAGTGTGAAGAGATTTTTGTTGACTTAAAATTTCCATTAATAGGGTTAAAATCCGAATAACTTGTTTTGTTATTAAAAAATTATTAAATTATTAAAAAATTTATATTTTGATCATTTAATTTTAAGAAGTTATAAAATGTTTATTGAATTATTCAAAAGCTTTCATTTAAGTCATCGGGCTATCAAAATCGCTATTGTATGGCCTTTTTTGTTTGTATCGTTTGCATTAATCGAAAGATCGCATTCTCACCTTTTGTAGTTCATTTTTTTAATGAAATTAACAACTTTGAATATGGCATGAATTTGCGAATTGTAGTTTATTTTTTTAAATGAAATTAACAACTTTGAATGGCATGAATATGCGAACAAAAATTCAAATAGTTTTCTTTTCCAATCTCCAACACCGATCATTAGATTGACTTGATTTAGGGTATTTTCTTTTACTTATCATTGGGTATTGATCAATTGTACCTATTGTCAAATCACTGTTTAGAGCTTGCTAACCGGATTAAAAAAACAAAAACTTAATAGCCCAATGAATTAAATAAAAACTTTTGAATCATATGGTGACTTAAATAAAAAATTTTGATAGTTCAATGACATTTTATAACTTTTTCAAATTGATTGATCAAACTTACTAAAAGTTTTGTTAATTAGTAGTTTATCCTAAAAAGTTTCAAGAGCCAATAGGCTCGACGAGATATGATAAGTGGCTCAACTATAACTGTTTACAGAGAAGGAATTGTATTAAACTGTGATTTTACGTCATCTCTATCCATTTCTAATAGGAGAATGACAAATTAGATTTTTTTGACAAATCAGATTTTTCCTCTTTATTTTTAGCATTTTTATAGTTGGATTTGAATTTTTCCACGAGGAAAAAAGCTAAAATTCAGGAGGAAAAATCTGATTTGTCATTCTCCTATTAGAAAGAGATAAGGGTGACGTGGAATTATAGTTTCATACAATCCTTTTTTAAGAAATAAGGTTGCATGTATCTGCCCCATTGAAAGAATACGTAATGGGTTTTGAATGATAAACTATAAAAATATATAAAGCTTAATCCATGAATGGTCGGCAAAAACTGTTATAAGTCAACCAAATATTATTGGGACATTTAGGATAACCAAAGATTTCATCATCCACCACGTCCACGTATCAAAATTCTTTGGGGACAAATAATATGTCATCTTTGATGTGGCAATTAAACCAACATGCTTATCGACTTCTTTTGATTGATTAGCAGATGGCATGCTAAATCATTTATATGGTCAAAGAACCAATTTTGTTATGTTGCTAGATTTATAGCTATAAATCAATTGAATTTTAAATTAATTGATAATAATATTATTATCAATAAAAAAACATAAATTCGAGTAAAATAAATAATATTATTTGGGTTAAATCATGTTGGCACAAAATTTCAAAAAGTCGTTTTAAAATCACTTGCATCATTACAATTTTGTGAATAATTAAGCATGATCCCAAGTGTTGGGAATGTACTGGTTCATCACATTTTAAAATCATACCAATTAATCCCTTTTCAAATCCACAATTGAGGTTTATTGTTGTTAAAGCCGGAAAGGGATGAACAAGAGAAAGTGGAGTGCACAAAGAAAATTAATATTATTTCTTCTTTCTTACTTTTCCCCACCATCAAGGGAAATAGAAAAATAAACATATGAATGTAATGCCAAAAAGAGAATAGGGGAACTTTTGGGGAAAAAAAGTGATAAAGGTGATTAGTTTTTCCTCCTACATGAATGTAAACTTAAAAGTTGTTTTATATTACTTCGTATTTTTTTAATAATTTAATAATTTAATTTTAATATTTTATTATCTATTGAGGTAGATTTTATACAGTTTAGAATAAATTTAGAATTTTAACTATTTGTTTTAAATAAAAAAATTCAACCATTAAATATATATTAATATAGACAATTTTTTATATCGATATGGTATATATATCGGATTGATTAAAAAAAATTAATATATGACAAGTATAAATATCTTGATAAATTTAATGGTTTGATTATTAAAATATAAATTATTTTTAAAAAAAATTATGGAAATGTGTAAAATCACTTCATATTTAAGTCAATATAAGTTGCTGGTTTCCATTATATAATGTCTATTTTCTTTAGTTAAAAATTCATAATTGTGAAAAAGCTTTGGTTTATAGTTGTTCCAATTTAATGTTTAGATTGTTAGAATTGAAACATATAACAATTTGTGATAAAGTGAAGTAAGGAGCAAAGTAATGAGAGAATAAAGATTAACACGCAATATTTATTAACGCGGTTCATATTCATCAATCTTACTCTATGGAGCTTCCCTCAAAGAATGATTATATTCAATAATTGAACAAATCACCTATTTGCTCCAGCCCAAGCTACTATTGTAAAAATTGATATTGCAACCCCATTATTGAACCCAATTATTGGAATCACTCTTCAAGTAATAACTAAAGAGAGTTTCAAACTAAGCAACAAAGAATACAAAATAAAGCAATCGAACAAGACACTTAAAAACCCCTCATTGGAGTTGCTGACTATGCTGCCTATTTATAATCATCTTTAAGTTCTCACCACGACACGGTGTGACTGGATGGATGGACTATTGTAGTCCTATTTGGTGTGATTGGCTGGATGGAGTTGGTGTGTAGCGGATGGAAGTAGGATCTGTGATTGCATCTGTATCAAAATTTGCATTTGCATTTGTATCTGAATTTGATTATGTGTCAGAATCTTAATTTGCATCTCATCTGTATCCGATTATGAAATACATCTCATTTTGTATAAGAGAATCAGTTTGAGATTTTTTATTATGAAAATATGATATTCCGATCTAACATATGTTTCTGGCAATTGTACATTATAAGTAAAACTTTTGTGATGGTTTTTACATTTGTGTTTGTTATAAGTATATACTGTTTGTGGGCCAAGTCACACACTAAGCTTCCAGCTCATCCGTTTGTTTAATACGTTTCAGGTGACCTTCAGACTTAGGACTTGGCGGCGATTCCGGAACTCGGTTCACACAATTTGTTAGAAGAACATTTTGGATTTTTATTTTGAAATTTACGGTCTTTCAAATTTTAATTTGTTTGGGAACGTTACATTTTTTTTGGTATTTGTTTTCGCGGACGTGTTATTTATAACTTGTAAACACACCCGAGGCGACATAACTGATGAAACCCTAAGATCTTAAGCGATAAGAATTTTAAAGTTTTTTCTAGTTGTAAAGTTTTGAAATTAATTACAACGTTATACAACTCAATTGATTAAACGTTCAGGATTGTTTTTATAAAATTAATAAAACAAGGTTTGTGTTAAAGTGTTCAGATACAATCTTCTGAATACTTGTGTTGCGATTAATTAAATAACTTTACTACTCTGAAAATAAAACTAAGTTTTCACGTAAGTTAATTGGCAATGTTTTTACGAACGTTGTGACCTTGATAATCCGACTTAACATCTAGGCTAGGTTTGGGGTGTTACAATTTTACATTTTATTCAATTTAATCCTAATATACAAAGCTGTCAATTATGCTTTACAATTTAGTCTTTTTCTTAAACTAAGCTTAATTTCTATCAAATTAACACCTAGAACTTTCGATTCTCAACAATGAAAACATTCTAAAAATTTAATAGTTTTACAAGTTACTACATGGCAAGCTAAATCAAATTCCTATGACCTCAAAATATAAAATTACAAGAAAAGAACTTGAATTACTTACCTAATGTAGGGTCGAATGTATGTTGTAAACATGGAGTTTTTCTCCTTTTGTTTTAAGTGATGGACGGTAGAGAAGATGAAGTTTCATCTTTCCATCCACGATTTGCTATTTATACTAGGTTTACTCCTTAACTAAACTTAATTAAATTAGTTAATTAAATTAGTTTACTTAATTAATTTATCATCATTATAGCGTCCATTAAGTCTTATTTTAACATGGCCTAATTTTCATTTTGGACCTTTGGTTAATTGTAATTTGGGTCCCCAAACCATTTTTAATTAAAAATCTATAGCAATTAAACTTGTACAATTTAGTCCCTGAACCTTAACTAATCACTAATTCGACTAAATTATTTATCTAAAATTCAATTCATCAATACCCTAACTCCGTGATTATCCTTATTTTACGGACTTAGTTTACGGATATAAGATTTCAAAATTGTATTTTTTTGACACAACTGGAAACCAGGTCATTACAGAAAACTATTAACAAAAGTGAAATTTGAAAAGCTCGTACAAACATTTTTTATTGAAATAATTACAACTTGGCTATCAGAAAATATGATGTCATCAATGCTGTATTTAATCAAAGTGAATAAGATGGATGAATCTAGGGAATCTAGTAGTCATTTAATTAACATATATACATTAATGTACTTATCTAAGATGCATGAATATAGTAGATCAAGAGTCACATTAAGATGCATGCGTAAAAAAATTAAGTCACTTGTAGCAATTATAAGTGATGAGCCATTGTGAGAATGTAGAAGAAGATTGTAAGAGAATATGACGTGAAAAAATAAAATTGAAATTTCATTTCATCTTGAATATCTCTTCCCTTCACCATCACCATCTCTAGAATTCTCTCCAACAGAGTCAACAATGAAATGAACATAGTAATTATACAAAGTTACAAACACAAAGTCTTAATGAAACCTACTTAATTTAGTGGAAGGCAGGTTCTGAATCCTCTAATTCAATCCCTTCATCAGCAAGTCTCTTATCCTTATACACATACCATTTAGCAAAAATCAAATAAACTGCCAAATTCAAACAACTTAGAATTACCAAAAGCCAATAGAAATTGTAGAGTCTCCCTTGGTTCAAATTGTCTGGCAGCCATGGATGGTTGTTTCGAGTGACCTTGTCAACTATAGTAACCAACAAAGAACTAAGGAAAAACCCTAGTGAAAGTGTACTCAGAAATAAACCCGTACTCATTGTTTTCATCCCTTTTGGACACTCCCTTAAGAAAAAATCAAGTTGACCTATGTATGTAAAGGCTTCACCAGCCCCTACAAACAGAAACTGAGGGACCAACCAAAAGACACTTAATGGGATTGGAGCCGTGGGGTTGTTCGTAAGACCGTTCCTGGTTGCCGCTCTCAACCGCTTTATCTCGGTCAATGCTGCTCCTACCATTGCTATAATGGATAAAACTAAGCCAACGGGGATCCTTTGCAAAGGGGTTAAGCCTTGCGGGTTTTTGAGTACTATTCTAGCGATTGGGACGATAAGCCTATCGTAAATTGGGACCGTCAAGAGAATGGCTCCCACGAAGAACACCGTGAGTGATGCTGGTGGGATTTGAAATTTGCCTATATGACGGTCCATGGTTGTGGCTTGAGACACTGAAAATGTTGACATTTGGGCATAAACGGTCCAAAATATGATAGTGGTTGCCCATATAGGTAACATTCTTAGCACCAATTTCACTTCTTCAACATCTGTTAAAGTAGCTAAAGTTCCATTTATTTGCGTTTATAACAGATGGGTCCTCGATAACTGCCCTATCCAAGAAACTGTACACAATTCGAAACCAATAAAAAAAAAGTAGCCAATAATAATAATAAATTCATTGTCAATTCATATACATGATCCCCCCTGTTTTTTAATTCCTTAAACACCCACATAAATATTTTATGGTATAAAATTTGTTGCCTGTGTTTTGTTTTTCAATTGAATCGAGGACATAAAAAATGACTGTCAGACATGTTTGTCGAATTACATTTCTGGTTTCATAAAATTAACTTTGATTTGAATCTGAGACTAAAAAGGCAAAGATAGAAGAAGCCAAAAACAAATAGAGGGTTGTCTTTGGATTCATGAATTGGACAATTGATATAAATATCTTTGTCCTGAAGTGAGATAGGGTTGCCAAATAAATATAAATACTAGAAAAAATAATATTTTATGTATAATTTTCTTTACAAGTGTTTGATATATAAATTTTATATTTTTAAATATTTTATATATATATATAAATATTCAAAAATAAAATTTAAATTTTTAAGTACATGAAAAAATAGATTAAAAACTTTAAAAATATAAAAAAATATAAAAATAATTTATAAAATCAAAACATAATAAAATTTAGTTTTTTTTGTCTTTATATATAAGCTCTAAAAAATTGCAATAATTTAAAAAATATTTGATACAAAAAAGTATAACAAAATTTTAAAAATTGAAAAGGGGATTGAATTATGAAAAATAAAAAAGAATATAAAAATTTATATATTAGAATTTTTTTCAAAATCCAAAAAATATTTTCCTCGCAAAATTTTCAAAATAATTTTCTAATATGAAGCTTGAAAATATTTTTAGGTTAACAGCCAATCAATGCCGGTCAACAAGACTAACTGTTGACTACATTGATCATCATTGACTAGTCATTGGCCAGCATTAACTAGTAGTTGACTGGTGCTAACATGATAGAATTTTGAAGCTTTATATTAAAAAATTATTTTAAAATTTTTAAAAATTATAATTTTTTATTTTGTGAGAAAATAATTTTAAATTTTTTAAAAAATTCTAATATATAAATTATTATATTCTTTTTATTTTTCATAATTTAGTTATTTTTTCAGTTTTTAAATTTATTATTATACTTTTTTTGTAAAAAATATTTTTAAATTATTATAATTTTCTTGAGCTTATCTTTATAGAAAAAAAATATAAATTTTATTATATTTATAAATTATTTTTGAATTATTTTTAGAATTTTAATCTATTTTATAAAGTCTTTTTAATTTTATTTTTTTGAAAATTTTATGTATTTTATATATTTATTTATTGTAATTATAATTTTTATGAATTTAAAAAATAAAGATTAAAGTAAAGGAATGTGTAAACATTTAGGTTAAATTTGTTGATTCTTTTCGAATTAGGACAGACGTGATAAAAAGTGTAAAATATTAAGGGCTAAATATGTTATTATATCAATCAAAAGCTGGCCACGTTATCATTTCGTATGGCGACTAATGCATTTTAATAGTGGAGTGACTAAAATAGAAAATTAACTTAACGGGAGAGACTAAATTAATAAAAAAAATTGGGTGACCAAAATAAAACAATTTGAGTGGTTTACTCTATTTTTTTTAATTAAAATTATTGGGAATTAACATCAATATTTTTTGTCCCATTTCCGTTGATTTATGGTATACTACTTTTTTAAGGTAAACTAATTCCAGATTGAAAATCAATAACCTGTTTTCTAGTCTTTGCGTTGCTTAAGATGCCTTTGGACGCATGGTGGTAGAGAATGGTTGATTCAGGGGCAAAAGTTTGGGAGGTGAAAGTTAAAAAAATTGTTGAAAAAAACTTAAATTGAACATCTCATAATCAAAAGGGACTAAAAGGGATATTATGTTCCTTAGCTAACAAAGCCTAACTTCGCCCTGAGTGGATTAATTGTAATATTTTGTTTAATAATTGTGGGTATCCTCGTTTGATTTACAATTTAATAATAATTTTATTCGGATAAGATGATATTAAGATAAACCTTCGTAATAGTAATGATTTCAAGACTATTAGTTTTAATGGTAGTGTTTAAGTACTGCATTAAAGAGATATTTGTAACCATAAAAAAATATTGGTTTTTGAATAGAAGACTAACCGGAACTGTTTGGTGTGTGGCAATTTTTGCTGCTTCTTCATCATTAATCCCTCAGCTGCATCATCAATATTGAAGAGCGAAGATGGATCCGATGCCAACTTCAAATGCTTCTTCCTCCAAGCAGCTACGAACACTGCAGCAATTTGGGTCAATGGGCTTCCCACTAGTTTCTTAAACCTGTATCGCTTTGTACCCGATAGAAACACCACTAACCCTATCACAATAGCGCAAGCAATAATGCAGTAACCCCAATCACGCCCTAAATTGTCTTGGATGTAAACTAAAATGGTGACTGAACAAAGTGAACCTAAGCTTATGAAGAAAAAGAACCAATTGAAGAAGTTGCTCATCTGGGATCTCTCTTCAGGATCCGTATCATCGAATTGGTCCGACCCGAACCCGGAAACGCTCGATTTTAGACCCCCAGTCCCAAGGGCTGTGAGGTATAGGGCTAAGTAAAGAACAGAGAGTTGTATGCCGCTTGCTGGGGTGCAAATCGTGGTGATATCCTCCCAGTTACACTTTGGTGGCCTTAGGGTTGGGATTATTGTGGAGACTGTTAAGATGGTGACACCCTGCAAACGATTATGCAAATGATTTTCAATTGCTAAGTGAAGATGATGATTTTAAGTCAAAAGGAAAATGAATATTATCTTACTGTTGCTTGAACGGCGGTGAAGATTCCGATGGTGAAATATCTGTGGATTTGAAGATGAATAATGTTATAAAGTGATACGTGCATGGGAAAAGTATACTAGAAATTATCGAAGTATATTGGAGAGACCTGCCGAGGAAGGTGTCAGCGATGAAACCACCGAGTAGACAAAGCATGAAAGATGTGCCGAAGAAATTGGTAACGATGTTGGCTGATGTAGCATTGCCTAAATGCATGGTTTCCGTCAAGTATGTCACCAAGTTAACAGCGATTCCTAATGTTGTTAACCTCTCACATGCCTCAACACCTTAGATAGATAGATACATAGAGAAAAAGGATATATATTGAGATCCCATTGTTTAGACCAAAACCAAAGCTAAAGAGGGACAATAAGGAGGGTTGATGAAAGATGAACCTAGAATCATGGCGGCGCTGGTCCAACCGCCGGATTTGGACCGGTCGACGGGATGGCCCTTGTAGTCCCAGGCATCGGGGACGGTTTGCCCTTGTGTTGTAGGAAGGGTCATTGGTTGATACAAGGTGAAAAAGGGTGGCAGATCGGAGAGAAAAGAGAGTGATGACGACACAAGGAGAGCAAAGGTTGATGGATGTATTTATAGTGACGAATTACAAACTACACACCCAAAAAAGAATTACTTAATCACTATAATATATTTTGTTAGGTAGTTATGATGAACATCCCGAGAACCAAATAAGTTCCGGGTCAACCACTTGCGACTCGAAAGTTCGCAAAAGAACTTGTAATATCAGGTCGCATATATTTAAGAAGTTCATATGTGAGAGTCACGAAGTCCAATAGATAACCAGAGCAGAATATATGTCTTGCATGCATAAAGTCTATTAAGAACGTCAATTTTATGAACGGTAGTCATATATATAAATATTTGATTATTTCTTCTAATAAGACACAACAAAAAATTACTTAACATACTTAATTTAAAAGTCATATAAAAAAAACATATATTACTCTACAACAAATATAAAAAAAAAACATAGATTACTCTACAACAAAATTTTAAGCTTTTGAAATTTTAATATTTACATTCGACACTTTTCTGTTTAATGCTGCGGATGGATCCAAATATGGAAAGTGTGTTTTTTTATTATGTTCTTGGGATTAGTGACGATGGAAAATCCTACTGAAATTTGATTTGGAATGTGGGATGTTCCACCCTAATATTGAGATGTTCGTTTGGCGACTATTATGAGGTACAATTCACACTATAATTGAGCTTATCAAAAGAGGAATTACTCGGTTTAATTCTGATTTATGTCCCCTATGTTACACAAATCACGAAAACAGAAGAGCATTTTATTTTTTTAAGTTGTGTTGTTTTTTGGTATGTTTGGCAAAACCTAAGTGATAATTATATAGGTCAAATTATGTTATTAAATCTTGTATTTTATGTAAATTGTATATTTAGTACATATATTTTAATTTGATCAATTTTAATCTTTATATTTTTTGAATGTTAGAATTTTAGTCTTCATCCAATGGTATAGCAGTTAAATCTATCTGCTTAAATTATGTCATTGATCTTGTATTATGTGTAAAGTTATAGATTAGTCTATGTTCACCAATTGGATAATTTTTAGTGGCCATATTTTCTAAATTTCAAATTTTCAATTTTAATGCAAATGAAAGTTGTTAAATCCATTAACTAATTTTTTGCGATTTATATATGACAATATCAAAATGGATATAACATTACACATGCGATAATATGTTTGACACATTAAATTTTAAAAATAACATAATTTTCTTAATGAATTTAATAGTTATCATTTGGTTAGGACTAAAATTTTTAAATTCTAAAAGTATAAGAACTAAAATTAATCAAATTAAAATATAGGTACTACATTGCAAAGTAGAGGCTCTAATAGCATAATTTGACCTTATACAGGGAATATCTCTTGTTCTACCGAGAAATCCAGTGACCCTTTAGGGAGTAAAAGTGTTGAAGCCATTTGGAATGCAGCTATTGGCCGTGGTCAGAGTGTCTTATCCATTATTTAGCTTTGATGTAGTGTGCTTTAGGGTAAATTATACTTAAGGTCATTAAATTATTAGTAAATTTATATTTTAGCCATTCAATTTCAAAGTTACATAATTGTTATTGAATTATTCGAAAGTTTTTATTCAAGTCACTAGGTTGTTAAAAACGTTATTGTATAGCCTTCTCTATTTGCACTTCCTACACTAAGCAAAAGTTTTAATTTCCCTTCTCTTTTACAGTTTAATTTTTTTACATAAAATAACTTTAAATGTCACGAATTTATAAACTAAAATACAAACCATTTACTTCGAGTTTGTTTGCATTTATTAGTTCAAAAGTGTTCTTGTAGGGAATGTAGTTGGCTTCTCATTAGTAAATAAACTAATATCATGTTGAACCAACACTTTTTATTGGATTAATT
The DNA here is from genome assembly GCF_007990345.1 of Gossypium hirsutum. Classification (NCBI taxonomy): domain Eukaryota; kingdom Viridiplantae; phylum Streptophyta; class Magnoliopsida; order Malvales; family Malvaceae; genus Gossypium; species Gossypium hirsutum. The sequence continues at coordinate 1,886,383 of NC_053426.1, read as the reverse complement.
ATTTTTCACTACATTATAAAATAAAAAATTTAAAATTACAATATATTCTATATTATTGTACTCTTTGTATTTTTAGAATTTAGTTCTGTATCCTTCAAATTTAAAATCAAAGCAAATTTATGTAATGATTATTCTATGCCTCAATTTCCTATACACTATAAATTAATATAAAATAATAAATTTAATATTCAAATATGTAATATATAAATCTGTAAAAAAAAATTGAATCGTTAATTTTTGTTATACATTCGATGACTATATATAAGTTAGGATTGCATTAGGTATAGATTGTCTTGGGTTATATTATGTATTCATCACCTTATTATGCTTAAATTTATAATTTAAATTGTGTACTTTCATTTGATCTAATTTGGTCCCTTTAATATTATAATCTCATTAGTTAATCTCAACAATTAATACCCTTAATGATTCTAATAGTTTACGTGATTTTTTTTAAACACTTATTCCAATCTATCAAGCCGAAATCATTTTTTTTTTGAAGTAAATTTCGACTGGGCTTGTTTTTAAATAGTAAAGAAAAGCTTATACAATCATAAAACCTAAGAAACACAATCTAAAAACTAAATAAAGAAAACAACTAACTCAAAAACCGGCCCAAAAGTGGATAGGCCCACAATTCAAGATGAAAAAATCTAGATGTTTTAGAAACATAGCTTCAGAAAAGTCTAGAAAACAATAAATGCACCGAAAAAAACCCGATCAGAAACACTGAAATCTGTTTACTCAAATGTCCATCTTATCTTCTGCCCTCAGTTTGACGATTTCACTCTTTCAGGGAAGCTGATTCATTCAAAAACTTGTCATTTCTTTAAGCTTCCCTTGTCAAAACTATCCTCCAAAAAACTCTTCAATCTGGTTCACGCACCCACTCAACCTGTATTTGATTCTCAGCATACTCCGGAACTCCCCCTTCCAGGTACATCTCTTCTCTCCGTCTTAAAGTTTCTGTTGCGATTTTATGAGCAAGGGCGTTGGCATTTCTCAGAATATGGTTAAACAAAAAATTCTTAGATCGACTCATCATATGTTGAATATCTGATATATATGCTCCTATCATGGATCTGTCTTGACACTTGCTATTGCATTTTTTAATTATTGAGAGAGAGTCACCTTCGATTATAACTGCCGGCCAGTTATTTTCAACTCCTATTCGGACTGCTTTGCGGCAAGCAACTGCTTCAGCGGCGAAGGCGGAGACGACCCTTTGGTGGGTTTCTGAACAGGATATGATAACTAGCCCTTCTTCATTCATGACTACTACTCCTGATGCAGAAAGATTATTCGGTCCATCAAACACGCCGTCGAAGTTGATCTTGACAAACTCCCGAGGTGGGTACCTCCAACTCCTGGCATCCTTTGTATTTACTAGTTTCCTGTTTTCAAGACCATCAAGTTCAGCAATATAATTATGAATGAAGTGTCCTATTTCTTTACCCGTACTGATCTTTTTCTTGTGTATCCTTGAGTTCAGTCTCCCCATATGGCCCAGAGTGCGCAACAGAAAATCCGACATTGACGAGGGGTGAATTGGTCAAAAACCCAGGTAAGCCATTGCGCAAAGTCCATATTAGCAGTAATCAGAATATTCTGAAATGACAAAATTGTCCAAACTTCCATTGTTACAGGGCATTCCCGAAATAGGTGGTCGATTGTTTCAGATCGTTCTCCACAACGCGGACAGCTTGAGTTATTTGCTAGCTTCCTACATTGCATATTTACCTTCGTAGGCAAATAGTTCCATGAGAATCTCCATATTGTAATCTTGATTTTTGTTGGTAAATTTAGAAGCCATAGTTTTTTGTAGAATTTCCTGTAGATGGTTTGTAAAGCGTAAGCTCTAGGATTCTCATCAGAAATTTGTAATAGTTTATAGGCACTGCGAACCGAAAAGTCTCCCGAAGCTTCACCTCCCCAAACCAGAAAGTCATTGTGTGGTACGCGTGTCAAAAGAATCAAGAGGATTTTCTCAGCATCTTCCTCCGCAAAGGTATTCTTAATCAGCTCTGTTTTCCACTTTCTTTCAGTACTCTCAATCAGCGTATTAACTTGTAAATCTTGCATCGAATTAACTACTGAAGACAACCTAAAATTTACTGCGTCTGGAATCCAACCATCATCATTAATAGAAATCTGAGTGCCTGTACCTACACTCTAACAGTCTAACATAAACCCTTTGCTAATACAGCTTTAGCCGCCCATATGCTTTTCCATGTATAAGAACTTAAGTTTTTCAAACTAGAGTTTAAAAAATGATCATTTGGAAAATATTTAGCTTTAAGAACTCGCGTAACAAGAGAATTCTGATTAGTTATAATCCTCCATCCTTGTTTCGCTAGAAGAGATATATTAAAATGAGACATATTTCGAAAACCCAATCCCCCTTCCTCTTTTGATCGGCACATAAATTTCCATTGGCACTAGTGAATCCCTCTCTTCCTCTTCCCATGTTGCCACCAAAATTTAGCAAAAATGTTTTCCAAATCCCCACATAGAGACTTTGGTAGAAGGAAACATGTCATAGCATAAGTTGGTTTGCTTGAAGAACCGATTTTATAAAAAACTCCTTTCCCCCTTGGGATAAAGACCTCGTGCTCTAATTTCCAATTCTCTGATTAACCTTATCTTTGAGATGTTGAAACGATTCTTTTTTTCGTTTGCCTACCACGTTGGGAAGCCCTAGATATCTTTCCATTTTTGTTGAACATCGTACACCCATTGCATTCGAGATTTCTTCCTTATTTCTCTCTGTAGTGTTAGAGCTAAAGAAAATTGTCGACTTATTAAAATTCACGCACTGGCTAGAACAGCAGTCATATTCCTTCAAAATGTCCCTTAAAATTGCCGCTCCTTTTGTGGCTTCCCCAAACATAATACAATCATCTGCAAACAAAAGGTGTGATATTGCCGGTCTATTTCTGCTCGCTTTTACTCCTTTTAGGAAACCCTCTCCTGCTGCCAATCTTATCAAAGATGAAAGTCCCTCGCTACATATTAAAAAAAGATAGGGACTAAGTGGATCACCTTATCGAAGCCATCTAGTTGGTCTAAAAACCCTGCCTCTGTTGCCATTAATATTCACAGCATAAGAGACTGTGTAAATACACCTCATAACAAGTGTCATCCATTCCTCTGCAAATCCCATTCGAAGCATTACTTCCTTTAAAAAATCCCATTCAACTCTGTCATAGGTTTTGCTCATATTCAACTTTACTGCCATAAATCCCTTTTTCCCAATACGTTTTTGGCGTAATGTATGTAGGATTTCATAAGCTATCAGTACATTATCCGAAATTAATCGACCTGGAACGGAAGCACTTTGAGCATATCAATGCACCTATCAATACAGTTTTGAAGTCGATTGGCTATTGTTTTTGCCACAATTTTGTATAGTACTGTACACAAGCTAATAGGTCTGAAATGAACTAGACTTGTGGGATTTGGAATTTTTGGAATAAGCATAATATCTATACTATTTAAGGATTCAAAATTTTTACCCTCATTTAGAATTCCTATGCAAAAGGCTTCAACGTCTTTACCCACAATGTGCTAGAATCTTTGGAAAAATAATGCTGGAAAGCCGTCACAACCTGGTGCTTTAGTTAGCCCCATGCTTTTTAATGCTAGGTAAATCTATTCCGCTGTATATTTTGCTACCAAAATTGTATTCATCTCAGCGGAAATATTAGTGCCAATTCCTGTCAATAGGTGGGATAAATTGCCCACACCATTAGACGAAAATAAATTTTGAAAATAGTTTGAGGCTTCGTCATTAATAGCTTATTCATCAGAAATTTCCTGCCCTTCAGCTGATTCCAGCCTACTAATTGTGTTGATTCGTCTACGAGTTGAGGCATATTTATGAAAAAAGACTGAATTTTTATCCCCTAATTGAAGCCAATTAGCTTTAGCTCTCTATTCCCAACACATTTCATCTTTATCAACCTCCATATTAAGTTTGATTTTAGTATCAATTAGTTTTGCCATTATATCATCATCCCTCCCGCTTTCCATTAAAATTTCCAGTTCCTTTGTGAGCTTCCTCTTTAAACGATCTCGACCTTTTTTAATTGAGCTTGGCCACCTTGTCATGCTAACTTGCAACCCTTCTAGCCTCTTAGATATCGACCCACACAATGACTCCCATGCATGACTTCTTTATCTCGCTCTCGATCGATCTTTCCAAGGTCCACAATGCCTCAAATTTGAAACGTGGACTCCTTTTATAACTTGTTTCATTATTCGTACTAATAAGGAGGGGGCAATGGTCTGATATCGAGTGAACTAGATAATGAATAATGCCCTTTGGAAATAAATGCATCCAATGTTTATTAACAACACTCCTGTCCAACCTCTCTTTAATATTTGTTTCTGGCATATTCCCTATTTCCCATGTAAACCACACTCCCTTAAAACCCACATCCATTAGTTGACATGCATCCAAAACCTCGCGAAAGGCTGCCACTATATTCTCCTCCCTTGGTTGACCTCCACATTTTTCAAAAGAATACATTATTTCATTAAAATCACCACTAACCAACCACGGATAACACTGTTCTTGGCCCAATGTTCTTAGCAAATTCCACGAGGCACTCTGATTACTAACATAAGGTGACCCATAAAACCCTGTAAATCTCCACTCCCCATTAACATTGCTTTCTTTGATCAACACGTCAATATGATTTTTTCAAGAAAGTTTTAAGATTAACTGAAATTTCCTCTCTCCAGGCAAGGCAAATCCCACCTCGCGATCCTTCTGCTCCTACATCTATTCCGTTCACAAAACCACATCTGCTTCTGATTTTCTCCATACGCTTATCATCAATTTTAGTCTCCATAAAGAAGACCATATTGGGGTTATATTGCTTCAGTGAGAATCGAAGCCTTCGCACTATCCGTGGGTTCCCCAATCCACGGACATTCCAACAAATTATTTTCATTGCACCTGTCGGCTTGCCTTTTTGCAGCCGTCGATCTATCGTGGTTGGGAAAATCATCTGTTTCTACATGTTCTGCTGACAATATTGAGTCCTCCTTATTTTTTGAAACTTGTCCATCAAATTTCGCTCTTTTTACTAAATCATCACAGGCTTGTTCTTCATCGCAATTTCCAGCTTTTAATTCAATCAGCTTTCTCTTTCACGTTATACTTTCATCGCTGTAGTGATCCATCATTCTAGTCGAAATAAATCTTTTCCAGCTGGTCTTTTTTCCTGATTTCAAAATTTCATCCTGTATCTCACCTTGCCTATAATCTTCCTCATCTACGATCACCCCTTCTACTTGTGGTTTCTTCGTTTTCTCCACTGCTAGTAATTGTAATCTCATGTTGTTACCATCCCCTCCTTGTGATTTCATCCCCCGACTTTCCTCCATAAAACCTGTATACGAATATTGAGACTGTATCTTCTTTGAGAGGGCATTAATCTTTAAACTCTCCCTTCCTTGTAGATTTAATTTTGCCTTTAACGCTAAAGAAAAAGGTGGGGTTTCTCTGATTTTATCTTTTTCTGCAGGTTGTAGTGCACCACAGTCTGGAAGGGCGTGTCCCATCCTCCCACGGCCAAAACAAAATATTGGTAATTTTTTGTATTTAAAAGGGATTCCTTTGATCATTCGTGGAGACAAATATACCTTGACGAAGGGGTTTTTGCACATCTAAATTAACTTTAAGACGACAGAATTCACCAGTTATTTCAGACCGAATAATTCCTCCAAAAGTCACCCCGATAGCATGCATCAGATCTTTTTTGTCAAATTCTGGCAGACATGGCCCAATTTTGAGCTAGAACGGGGATGAAATAAGTCTGATTTTACTTCTCTCTACCGATTTAACCAAACGATCAAAGATATTTAGTTGCTTTCGAAATAACCATGGTTGTCCTTCCAGAACAGTCTCTAAATCTTCTTCAGACTCAAAACCGATCAGAAAGAGGTTCTGTCCTGCCGATTGGATCTCAAATTTTTTTCTTGTTTTCCATATACTTTTCATCTGTGCCCTAAAACTATCTGGATTATAATGTTTCTTTGTACATAAAGTGCAGATCAGCGTTGGCTTACCACTTGGTTCCACTGCCGAACTTTTAATCGATAGTTGGATAAGGTCTTCTGCCAAGAGGGAGACCTCGCCACTTTGTAACCCTTTGTTGCCACCACTTTCCTCCATCTCAAGCCACAACAGAGGCTGATTTCGTTAAGATACTAAGCAAAGCACTCTTGGCTCCTAGGGTTATAAATATCTTTTCAATTACTTATGAAATTTGTTTTATTTTTCCCTTTTTACTAATAAAATCTTCGCCGAAATCAATTTTTTTAATTAGAATAGTATTTAAAAATTCACATCAATAATTTAATCGAATAATTAACTATTTAGACTAATTAATAATATAATAAAAATATAAAGATCAAATTATAGTAAAACTAAAAATAGAGAAATTAAATCGTAAATTTAAGCATAATAAAAAGATAAATTGACTTTTTTTTATAATGAAAAAAAAAACTTAGTTGGACACATTAGTTTAGCACATTAGTGCTAACGTGACAATTGGACACAGGATCACTTTGGTCAATTTAAAAAAAAATTATAGTAAAACACAAAACACAGGAACACAGGTCTTTAATTTTTTTTAAAAATTTTAAATTAGTAAAATTAAAATCACACTATAGCCATTTTAAAATTTTAAAAATTTAATTTAATTTTAAAAATTATAAAGATATAAATTATAAAAAATTAAAATTTTATTCTGCCTTTAAATATTTATTCTAACTTCACTCCTAGGATATGGGCTAATTTTTGTGAAGAGTGAAGTTAAATCGTACTTTCGAGGGATATGAGCTCCTTTTTTTGTGAAGATTGAAGTTAACGAACTTCCTAAAAGTGTGAGCTAGTTTTGAGAAGAGTGAAGATATTTACGATTTTTGTGTAGGGCTTTGAAATTGAAGAGGCAACTTTTTGCGCATAATTGGCAGACCTTGGAGTTGGATTACCAAGTGCCACGCATTGTTAGTATGCATCTTTATGGGCGCGTGTCATTGGGAAACAACGTTAATATTTTCTACTGTTAGACCTTTAAAAGCATCGTTTGTTACATTTTGATTGGACGACGAAATGTCATGCCAGGTGGTGAATGAATACGCCCCATGGCCAAAAGGTCTTTATATACTCGAGCTTTAGCTATAATATTATCATTGGAGCTTTTAGATTTTATGAACTTTTCTTCTTTGAAATCTCATTGTGCAATCTTTGCTTTTTTATGCTTTGAAATTCTTCTTTCAGCATTTCCTTTGAGTTGTATCTTGTTCGTTACTATGTTCTCTTTGATCGAAGGACTTGTTTCTTTCACCGGAGTTAGATTAAGGGCAAGTTCAAGCTTTTCCTTGTATTTTTCAAGTCTTTGTTGGGGTTCTGATAGCCGGAGGAAATTGGAGTGGAGAGGTTGGATGTAGTGTCAGTGCCATCGGCGATTGAAAGGCAAAAGTTCCTCGATTGGTGATAGAGGTAGTGGTCGGCGCTTTGTTCAAGTGCACCACAAGCAATAGCGAGATGCGATGGCTGCTTCTATGTCGTAGGTTGCAGCCTAGTAACTATCAGTTTGGCTTTCACAACCCTCACGACGAAAATCAACTCAATACAATGAGTGGGCCCAACTTCTGGATAGCTTGCAGGTGCATCATGGTGGATTTTGGTGGGGTTTTTGATCCTGTGTTGCGAGCGTTGTCAACTTCCTCTATTGGGTGCTTTCCAAACTTCTATAGCCTCACACCATTAAACCAAACGCAGTATAACGCGCTATGCATTGGGAATCCTCTGAACATCCATTGCACTATTACCGTTCGGAAGGTGTGGAAGCACTGCCTTGTAGGTGTCAGCCTAAATGATTATAAGGATAATGATCATGCGAGGGGTTTTGAGAAAAGTTCGCAAAGTGAGCCATCATATCATCATTATCAAATGGATTGTTGTCGTTGCTAACAACATCGTACTGCAAATGATTAGGCAATTGAAGTTGGCGATGTGGCCGACTAGAAGTCTCTACAATATTGGTTGCATAATTTCTTCTTCTAGTGTTTTTGTCAAGCATCAACACGATCAACTTGAAAATGCATCTTCTTTAAAAATAGCCTCTCTCTAGTCACTATTACTTTTCTAGCCTAAGAGTTCTATAACTTGTACCCTTTTATCTCATAATTAACGGAAGAAATGGCAAAAAAAAAATAGACTACTTTGGGGAAAATGTGATAAATTTGATTGGCTGTATATAAATTATACATATAAATACCCCTATTTTTTAGAGTAATTTAACCGCTATGCTTTTTGATAGTGAGCAAATAAGTAAAATTAAATTAGTTAACTTTCCGGGGATGGTGGTGGCTTTAGTGATGATAGAGTTTCGGTGCAAGAAGCAGAATGTATAGCTTTGAAGAGAAGCATTGAGGTTGCGGGCCAATTGAATATTCATGGTGATGTGATTTTTGAAACTGACAATGTAGGACTGGTTAACAAAATGAATGAAGGTGATATGGACATAACCATATAAGGGCTAGACTCCAAGCTTGTAAAGCATCTTTCAATTTGTTTAGTTCCACCAACTTAGTTTGGTCTAATCGGTCGTGCAATAATGTGGCCGATCTTATTTACACTATAGTTTGTAATGAAGCTAAATCTTAGCTATTCGAAATGGATTACCCCAAGGAAATCCATTATGCTGTAATTAGTTATGTTACTTAATAATATATCGTTGACCTTTGTAGTCATCTTCTACTTAAAAAAAAATTTAGTTACCTTCCCAATTTTTTTAAAAATTCTCATTAAGCCTTTCAATTTTTTTTTAAAAAAAATTAATTAAATCTTTTCAAAATGTTTCATAAATTCTCATTAAGCTTTTAACTTTTTTAGAATTTCTTAAAAATATTTTTATTAAATTCCGTATATTACTTTTACTTTTTGGGATTTTGATAGGTGTGAGATGAAAACAATATTAATTCATCACTAGCTTTAAATTCAACTTTCTTAACTATCTATTTGGAGATCCATTCTCCAAGACTGAAAGGCACCATTGTTCCCACTTTAAACAACAATCGAGCAAGTTTCTTGTGGATACTAGAATTGTGAACTATTGACAACCAATTGTCCAAGATTAACTGCACTTCGTATTCATGAATATTCAATTAAACACCTCCTAACCTTCATTAAACTAGATAAACACTTGTTAAAAATAAAAACTAATTAAAAGTTCTAAAAACATTGAAAATAGAAATTATGCAATGAATGTCATGAGCAGGCAAAACTAGTTAAAATGGCATGAGTTAATGTAAATTCACCTAAGAATCAAGCTAAATGAAAGTTATAAGAAGTATAAAATATAATCATGATGAGCACTTATCAACCTTGCAACTTATGGTTAACTCTTAGACTTAGAGAAACAACTTCTCTTAATCTATAACTCTTTGGCTAAAGTCTTGAACAATTATCCATAGTTAGATTTAAGTGAGATAGGCCTTCAATATCACTCAAAGTGGTAGATTCTCTTTGGATCACTCACCCACCTTCAAATGATTCGTGTTTTATCTATAATGGACATATTTTATGATGAATCAAATTACATCCTTCCTCATATAAGATGACCCAATATCTCAAGCCAATGGATTAATTTACATTGTCACCACTTGAGGTGACAATATTTTCCAAAAATTTTAAGTGATTCTCTTAAATGATTTCTCACAATAAACTTGTTTCCAAAACAAGTACTCTTTGTTGTCCTGAAGTGTCTCATATACTTCAACATATGAAATTGGTTGTATGTATCCTATGCGTGAAGACTTAACACATACTAGTCTCTAGTGCATTACTAATGCCCGTCTCAATAATGTGCCGACTATGAAATATTCTAACAATATAACTTAATAAATAAGGATTACATAATTGTATATTGTTTTCAATTCCTCTACAAGGCCTTATTTGTTTTATGGGCTTCTTCCTATTAGTACTTTCAACAACTTAGTAGTACTAACACAAAGAAAACATTTGCATTAGTACTCATTAGTATGTAGTTTTATTTCATTAACTTATATATCCCCAAGCGCAATCCCATTACCATTAGTACATATATTCTATTGACCCAAGTTTTTGAAATGGCTATTCATGTGCTAATGGAAGTGGCCACTTCCACTATCATTGTGTCAGGCACATATCTTACATTATTCATTAGCATGTTTAACCAAAATATGTTATGATTTCCTTACATCTTTTTTAGAATTTTGTGCAACTAATTTCGTGTTTATCACTAATGGAGAGATTGAATTAAGCAAGATTATTTTTTAAAGATTCTTATATGACCCACTTATCTTATATATTGAGATATGCAATCCATGAAGATATGAGCCCACCTTATGATATTTTGTATCCTTATATTAAATGTTACCTTATTTAGATAGATTCATGCTCTAAATATGGAGACTTGTTCAACCTTGATAGAAGTATATGGTCAAAAAAGTGTTTTTTAAGTGGTTGTCGATGTGTCCATGGAAGTAGTCACCTCGACTAGCACAACCACAAGCAACATAATTTGTCATTTTTGGAGTTGGAAATATTTTCAATCAAATCAGTTAGACAATGATTTGAATGATTCGGTGGATGTGTGTTGGCCCTTATTTAAATATTCATCTTTGAAGATTAGATTAAATCAAATCAAGCAAATCAAATCCAATGGAATATGGAGATTGAATTAGGACTTATTTGAATACTTATCTTGAAGTTCTTTGATTTATTTTCGACTCTTTGAGAACATTTGTATACTTATTTGATTTATTTGATTACTTCTTTTAGGAGGTTATTTTAGTGGATCTTGATTGTAATTTATCTTTATCACGGCAAGAGTAAGGATTCTTTGCTGGGATGTATTAAAACTAGGTTCATTTGTTGTATTTATTTTAAAAATAATTTATTCTTCTCATTGAGCTATGTTCCACAAATGTAAAAAACTGAATTGTATAATCAATTTGACATCTCCTATTTTATTGTGCTTGTTTGATCAGAAATACCCACTTCCACTGACACTTATGCTTATATTCTATTTCTTGCAATTGTTGACCTGAACTCAGGTCACCATATTCTCTCAAAAACAAATGTTGAATTGTAAGGCTTTCGTAGAGACAAGATAGGGAAATGTTAGGGTTAAAAGAAGCTAAAAATAAAAGTCGAATATACATCTTCATGGCTCATGCAGACAATTTTTTATTGGAACATATACAGCTTAACTGTCAGCAATAAATTAACATGGTACTTATACAAAGGTACAAACACAAAATCTTAATGAAACCTAATTAATTTAGTGGAAGGTAGGTTCCGATTCTTCCAATTCAATCCCTTCATCAGCAAGCCTCTTATCCTTATACACATACCATTTAGCAAAAACCAGATAAATTGCCAAATTTAAACAACATAGAATTGCCAAAAGCCAATAGAAATCGTAGAGTCTCCCTTGGTTCAAATTGTCTGGCAGCCATGGATGCTTGTTTCCAGTGACCTTGTCAACTATAGTAACCAACAAAGAACTAAGGAAAAACCCTAATGAAAGGGTACTCAGAAATAAGCCCGTACTCATTGTTTTCATCCCTTTTGGACACTCCCTTAAGAAAAAATCAAGTTGACCTATGTATGTAAAGGCTTCACCAGCCCCTACAAACAGAAACTGAGGGACCAACCAAAAGACACTTAATGGGATTTGAGCGGTGGGGTTATTCGTAAGCCCATTCGTGGTTGCCACTCTCATCCGCTTTATCTCGATCAATGCTGCTGCTACCATTGCTATAATGGATAACACCAAGCCAACAGCGATCCTTTGTAAAGGGGTTAAGCCCTGTGGGTTTTTGAGTACTTTTCTAGCGATTGGGACGATGAGCCTATCGTAAATTGGGACTGTTAAGAGAATGGCTCCCACGAAGAACACCGTGAGTGATGCTGGTGGGATTTGAAATTTGCCTATATGACGGTCCATGGTTGTGGCTTGAGACACTGAAAATGTTGACATTTGGGCATAAACGGTCCAAAATATGATGGTGGTTGCCCATATAGGTAACATTCTTAGCACCAATTTCACTTCTTCAACATCTGTTAAAGTAGCTAAGTTCCATTTATTTGCCTTAATCACAGATGGGCCTTTGATAGCTGCCCTATCCAAGAAACTGTACACAATTCAAAACCAATAAAAAATTAAGCCAATAATAATAAAAAAATTCACCGCCAATTCATATACACGACCCCCCCCCCCATGTTTTTTAATATCTTTAACACCCACATAAATATTTCATGGTATAAATTTCGTTGCCTGTGTTTTGTTTTTCAATTCAATCGAGGACATAAAAAATGACTGACAGACATGTTTGTCGAATTACATATCTGGTTTCATAAAATTAACTTTGATTTGAATCTGAGACTAAAAGGCAAAGTAAGAAGAAGCCAAAGAAATAGAGGGTTGTCTCTGGATTCATGAATTGGACTATTGATAGACATATATATATATCTTTGTCCTGAGGAGAGATAGGGTTGCCAAATAAATATAAATACAAGAAAATTTTAATATTATATATACAATTTTCTTCATAAGTGTTTGATATAGAAATTTTCTATTTTTAAAGAATATTTCATATATCTATGTCAAAAAAATATTTGTTATATAGATTTTGTATTTTGAGAAATAATAATATTTTAAAAAAAAAGAGTGGATAATTCTAATAATTAAAAGTTCTTTTAAGTAACTAATAATTAAAAGTTAAATAAATAATATTGAGTTTTTTTTTCGAAATAAACAATGACTATTTTAATTGTTTGAAATCAATAAGATGACATAAAATATTAATAAAAGGATAAAAAGAATAATCTATCATATTGGACCCATCAAGAAAGCACCTAACCTTATTTTGAGAACATGCATTAATAAGATGCATGTGTTCTTAATCTTGAATCTCCATCATATTCCATTATTTTTAATTAAAATTATTGGGTTTTAACATCAACATTTTTTAATTAAAATTATTGGGTTTACTATGTAAAAGTATTATGGAGTCCTTGTAATAAGAATCAAATTAAATTTTATTCCCTTTACTCAAAAATGGTTAAATTAATTATTATACGTTAGATTAAAGAGTAAATAGTTCATTCTATTAAAAATTATATCTATTTTTACTATTTAAAACTGGTTTCTATACATTAGTATGACATAGATGTGGCACATCACATGTCAACATCTGATTATTCAGTCCAGTTTTTAATAATACAAATAGATAATTTTTTAATAGAAAAAATTAATTTACATTTTTATCTAATATAAATAAATCAGATCTTACCTTCTTCCAACTCCTATTATTATTGATAGTAGTGTTTGTATTAGTCTTGCAGCACTCGATAAAGCTTTCTCTAACATTTAAATCACACGGGTTTAAACCTTTTTATTCTCCTACTCTTCTCTCCAATATTGTAAAATAAATAGAAGACTAACCGGAACTGTTCGGTGTGGGGCAATTTTTGCTTCGTCTTCATCTTTAATCCCTCAGCCACATCATCAATATTGAAGAGCAACGATGGATCCGATGGCAACTCCAAATGCTTCTTTCTCCAAGCAGCTACGAACACTGAAGCAATTTGGGTCAATGGACTCCCCACTAGTTTCTTAAACCGGTACCTCTTTGTACCCGATAGAAACACCATTAACCCTATCACAATAGCGCAAGCAATAATGCCATAGCCCCAATCACGCCCTAAATTGTCTTGGATGTAAACTAAAATGGTGACTGAACAAAGTGAACCTAAGCTTATGAAGAAAAAGAACCAGTTGAAGAAGTTGCTCATCTGGGATCTCTCTTCAGGGTCCGACTCATCGAATTGGTCAGACCCGAACCCGGAAACACTCGATTTTAGACCTCCAGTCCCAAGGGCTATGAGGTAAAGGGCTAAGTAGAAAACAGTGAGTTGTATGCCACTTGCTGGGATGCATATTGTGGTGCTGTCCCTGGTGCATTTGGGTGGCCTTAGGCTTGGGATTATTGTGGAAACTGTTAAGATTGTGACACCCTGCAAACGATTATGCAAATGATTTTCAATTGTAAAGTGAAGATGATGATTTTAAGTCAAAAGGGAAATGAATATTATCTTACAGTTGCTTGAACGGCGGTGAAGATTCCGATAGTGAGATATCTGTGGATTTCAAGATAAAATGTTATAAACAGAACTAAGAAGTGTGTGTGCGCATGGGTACAGTATAATAGAAATCGAAGTCTATCGACGAGACCTGCCGAGGAAGGTGTCGGCGACGAAACCTCCGAGTAGACAAAGCATGAAAGATGTGCCGAAGAAATTGGTAACGATGTTGGCTGATGTAGCATTGCCTAAATGCATGGTTTCCGTCAAGTATGTCACCAAGTTAACAGCGATACCTAAAGTTGTTAACCTCTCACATGCCTCAACACCTAGAATCATGGCGGCGCTGGTCCAGCCACCGGATTTTGACCGCTCGGAGGGATGGCCCTTGTAGTCCCAAGCATCGGGGAGGGTTTTCCCTTGTGTTGTAGGAAGGGACATTGGTTGATATTCAAGATGAAAAGGGTGGCAGATCGAAGGAGAGAAAAGAGAGTGATGGTGGCACAATGAGAGCAAAGGCAGGTGGATGTATTTATAGAAAATCAATATCAAGATAGCCACTCAATCATTTTATTTTTTTAAGGATGAAGTTAAGCTATTCAATTTAAAAAGAAATTATGAAAAGATATAAATATTTTAATAATAAAATTTGTTAATTTTAAAATTTATAGCTTTTTTTAATATTTTTATGATTTGAATCAGTGTTAAATTAACTCCTAACATTTCAATCAAACACATAATAAATAAAATAAATTTAAAATTGCATTAAATATATTTTTTCTCAATATAATTAAAGAAAAATTATGGTTTTTCTTTCTTTCCAACAAATACCTCATTTCATATCATCAAAGATTCAAAGTCAAAAAAATAACCATACTCATAAAACAAAACTCTCAACAAAATCCTATCTTGAAAGGTTAACTATATCCTAGATAAGAGTCAGGGGAACTTCACAATTGCCTCATAAACTATCTAGGAAAGAAGGAATCTATATTGGAGGGGCAGGCAGTCCATCATTGCCCAAGATATGAACCAGAGAAGATGGAGTTCGAGCAACCTAGTCTGCTATGCTCATCTCCTTCTTGTAGTAGGAAGCAACCCAGTCAGCTGCCTGGTTAGCAGATCTTCTGATCAGTTGGATTCCCTCATGAGGAATCTATTTGATCAACCTATCCAACATGATAATGATAGGCCTTAGTTTCCATCTATCCTCCCCTTTCTTCTTCACAAGCTCATTATGCACAATTTGATAATTAGTTTCCATGATAATCTTTTCGAAGTTCCTTTTCTTAGCAAATTCAACAACCAATTTTAATGTCAATGCTTCAGTCATTTTTGGAGAATCAGAGAGTACTCAAACATGTGCTATCAACCAATGTCCCTATACTATCTCGAATAATAACCCCAAGTCCAGCTTTCCCTACCTTAATATCAAAAGCCCTATCACAGTTAAGTTTCAGCCAATGTTCCTCAAGTTTCTCCTATGTGACCTCAATTGAGTTAGCCTTTGACAGTCTGGTCTGACCCTCATTTCCTTCTCTACAATCCATCATCGCCTTAGGCGCAATTTGTATCTTTCTTATAATCTTCCAAATATCAATCTATTTCCCCTGCATAAATCTTTCACACCTCATTTTCCATATATACCAAGTTGCATAGCAAATTCTAACCAATAAATCATCTCTCTGGATCTCTAGTCTTTCGATGTTTCCAGCAGTAGAAAGCAGCTAACAATCAAAGGTGCTAATGTTTTCCCCAGAAATTTGTAGACTATATAGAGCTTCAAACCAAATCAAACTTACCCAGTCACATCCAAAAAGATGCTTAATAGTTTCATCATGCCGCTGGCATATCTCAGATGTTGGTTTAGGGATTCATTTCCTTTTCCAAAGTCCCACTTGAAGGCAAAGAGTAATGACTCGATTTTTATAGGTGCAAATACTGTTTTGAAATCTCATTTCCATAAATCGAACCCGTAAATATGAAATATAAAAATTAATGAAGTTAGTATGAAAATATATTAAAATTCAGTTAAATAATTTAACCGAGAAAATTAGTTAATTAAATCTCAAGGATTAAAATGTAAATGATTATTTAACCATTTTTTAACATGAATTAGTGGATGATGATTGTTAATTCCACTCAGTTTAATTAATAAAAATTAAGTATAATAATGCTTAAATTAACTAATTAAACAAAGTTAATTAAGGAAAAAAAAGAGAAAATTCACTTTATCTTCGTCCTTGCCATCCAAAAAGAAAGAAGAAAACTCTATTAGAAAGCTTGCATTCGGCCAAGCAAATTACATAGGTAACAAAGCTAAATTCTTGATTTTTTTATAGATTTATGATCATGGGAGTTTGATTTAGCTAACTCGTGTATCAATTTGTACAATTGTTAAGTTTTTAGCAAGTTGCCATTAGAGAGAAATTGATGTAGGCTTGAATTTGTTAGTTAATAAGCTTAGATCCTGATAAGGACTAAATTGGAAATTAAATTAAGCTTGTTAGATAACTTTATAACATTAGAGACTAAATTGAATAAATCAGAAACTATCATGAGATTATGCTATAGATGAAAAATATAGGGTCCCTAGTAAAAATGTGAAACCGAATTTTGATCTGATGCTAGATATCGAAAAATATACATATCTCGAGTATATGGACTAAATTGAATAAAATGTAAAATATGAGTGGCTCTGTATTTGGATGTGAATTGAGTGTAAACTAGCAATGTTTTTAGTATTGAATTATCAAACGTAGCTAAAGACGACATCAAGTCGTATCGAAGAAGGGAAAGTTCAGAGTCGTTGTCAAGTAGCGGGCAATATCAATTTGTACCTTTATGATTCAAGATCATTATATTTATATTTATATGCATGTTGATTGCATGATTAACTATCAAGGTAAACTTATGCTTGTTGTACGAATTGATTGGTGTTGAACGATAATGTGTTAAGAACTCAGTTAAGTTGTGCATAACATAATTGAATATGATATGAAATTGATTATGGCTTATTATGTGAATTGATGATGAAATGAAATGAGATACGATATGTGAATTAGTTATATCATGTAATTGGATCATGGGTACTCTATTAATTATTTGAGCAGAGTCAAATATAGTTGGCATGTCATAGAATTAGATTGTGTACAAGTTATACTTCGGTTATATGCCGATAAGCACTGGGCGCATTTTACTTCGAATGTTCCGATGAGTGTTAAGCACACTTTTACTTCAGTTATACCAATGAGTGTTGAGCACAATGTATACTAGGGACATTCTGATGAAGCACTAGGTGTCAGATTGGTGTGTTGGTTGGATGATCCACGTATCTGTCCCGAGTCTGAGTTAGGTTAATAGGGATTATAAAATATGAACTTGATAAATGATATTGAATTGAGATGATAATATGAAATAGTACCATATGTGTATAAATGTGAAATGCGACTAAAGACAACATGTGAAAGATCATGTGATCCGGTTATAAACGAGCCCTGGGGGCCAAATTGAATATGAACGAGTCAATAGACTTGAGAGAGATAATTGAATCGTGAAATGAAAGATTAGATGACATTGGTTGAAAATGAGAATTGAATACCATATTTTAGATGTGTATATATATGTGTGTGTGAAATTGTAATGGAATTGATTGTATCTTTGTTAATAGAAAGTATGGTAAAGAATCTTTCAATTGATTACCAAATAAGCTAGTGTATGAGATTGACATTTAAGTAATGAACATGTAAATTGACATGGTTGAATCATAGCATACATTGATTGAATTTTTATTGTGATTATGCTCATTTTATGACTCGAATCATGAAAGCAATACTGAGCTTTTTCGATCAGTGTATAGTTTGTTTATTTTGATTATGTTCATTTTCTTAACTTAGTTTATATCAAGTTAACTTATGATATTAATGCAGTTACATGCTTAAATAATAATATAAACAATCTTTTATAATACATAAACTAATAAATAGACATGTAAAATCTAATTTGAATTTTAAAATTTAACGAGAGTAACGATCAAAAATAAAAATTTATGTGATTAATACGAATCCAAATATGGTTCAATATATCATATTTGATTATAAAATCAATTACTCGAATCAACTTATCCTGAAAATTATCTGAATTAAAAATGATTTTAACTCAAAGTGACTCAAACAAATAACTTGAAATAACCTAAGTTCAAGTACCAATCGTGTCATACATAAAAAAAAATTGTCAATTATGTCAGGACTTATTGAAAATTATGGTTAAAACTCTCGTCTAGCATTTAAATAACACTAATTCGATAAAAAAATTAATGTCAACCATGAATGATAGTCGAAATTATCGAAACTCCAAAATGACCATCCTCAACAAAATTCACTAATAATCTCAAATAATCCAAATCTAAAATAACTTAAATTTCAAACAACTCAAATCCAAATCTTACTCAAAAGATTGAAATTAAAAAATTTTAAAATTGAAATTAACTGTTTAAAACCAGCCCTACCATCTAATAAACAAATCAACTAATAAAATCTCGTTCTCTTCCATATTCCCATGAAAACTTCCAAAAGTTGCAGTGATTCTCACTCTTAAAAATGAAAAAAAAAAAAGAATTTTGAGTGCAATAATAAAATATATTACATTCTTAAAATTAGAATTTATGTTTAAATTTTAAAGACGAAATTAATGAGATAAATAACTACAAACCTCAAAAAAAATTATTGTCCATAGTTCATAAAATCAACAAAGAAGTTGATTCCATAAATGTGTCTCCTTGCTCTTCCCCTTTTGTTGTTCTCCCCAATGAAGCATAAATGTTGAGTGTATGACATTCCTCTTTAAATAGTAAAGATTAAAAAAGGGTTTAGGAGAATAATGTAATTTCTGAGTATGAAAGATGGCATCATAAGCAGTCCAAGTTGCATGAGTTATTATCCTTCCTATAAAAGATGTCATTTTCCCTTCGTATCTTCTTGATTTCATTTGGTAATAATGCTTAATTGATTAATTGTGTGTTAGATGAGATGAAGCCCATTTCGGGCTGAAATGACAGCGAAACCCTAATTGATAGGCTATTATTCCATTTTTTTTTTAAATTGTAGGACCATGTGTATATCAATGATTGATAATTATATATACTTCCTCTAACCTTGGGGAAGTTGAATTTTGGTAACCAAGGTTAGGAAACTAATTAAGGTCGGCTAAGGGGATTTTCTAATAATTTTGTCTCCCTTCATTATTTGTGTCAAAGTCATATTATCTACAAATTTAATTTTTTTATTTGGATTTTAGATCAGTATTGGAAACTAATATTATTTATTAGTTTTAATCTTTGACAAAAAAAAACTCAATAAGTTGAATTAAATAATTTGATGTGTTTGTTTTTTAAATTAATTAAATAATATATTTTTATGCTTTTAAAATATATATTTACTAATTAAAATAGAACTTCTCTAATTTGTAATAAAATTTATTAATTTTAAAAAATAATTGAGAGAATAAATTAACATTTTAAAAGTATTAAAAAAAAGAGAGAGAAACAATCAATAGTAAAATATTAATTATATTAATAAGATAACTTGTCACTCAAATATGAGTCAAAATTTCACCTATAAAAAACTATTATTTTAATACTTCATTATCTTTAACATAATATTTCGTAACATAATGGTAAACTGCATTCACAATTATGTTTTTTATTAAAATCAAATAATGATAACTAAAAATCTTAAGCAATAATGAAATGTCTTGGTAATACATATATTTATATTGTTAAATATTAATTTTAATTGGTACATAATTGTAACACTAATTAAGTGAGAATTAATTTAAAATAATAAGTTTAATTTATTATGGATCCAAAATCTAATTAAGTGATAATAACTATTACATTGAGAATAAAAAAGAAATTAATAATATTTATACATTTTTTTAAGAAATAATAAATTTATCCATTATAGATTAGATTTCCAAATATTATCTTTTTATATATACAATATTAATCTCACACATTTAATTTTTATTAATTGTAAAAAATTTATTTTATATTTATTAATTATTTTCATATTTTAAATAAAATATTATTTATATTTATTTATATTTATTTAATTAAAAAATTGGTTTTTTATTATTTTTAATCTATCCAATTATATTCAATGATTTTATAGATTTATAGTTTTATTAATTAATAGTATAATGTGATTTTTTTTAAGTAGAACTTTTAAAAGATATGATAAAATTAATTAATTCCACATTAATAAACCATCATATTAATTAATATTTAATTAATAATAATTTTATTATTATCACATAATAAGACTAATAAATTATTATCTTAATGTCAATTTAGTAATATAATTAACAACAAAGGTTACTCTCGTCAATTCAAAAGTTCCTTTAAACTCGTGCTTATATATATATATATATTTAAATTAATAAAATGATGTCATTTTATTTTGTTGTATATTAAAAATGGAAGACCTACCATGTTTTAAGAATAAGATTAGAGGTTGATCAGGTTTTCGATTTTCGAATCAATTGTCGGTTTAATAATTACAAAATTTAAAATTTCAAAAATAATTAAGAAAAGAATAATAACATAAGAAAAAAATTAATAAATACAAATAAATAATAATAGAAACACTTATTTTCTAGATTATAAGAATGATATTAAATATTTAAATTAATTTAAATTTGATTCAACCAATTTTTTATCCACTTCAACTAATTTTTTATCAATTCAATTAGTTTATGTCAATTCAATCTTCTTCTAATTTTTTCAGACTAATTTAACCTATTATTACCTTCTTCTTTGTTATCCAATTCAATCAACTAATCAGGTCAAAAACGTTAATATAAATCTACATAAACTTAAACAAATGAAGAAAAAAAAGACTCATTTTCTCATTTAACTCAAAGCTTTAGGGACGGTCGTATTTGCAATCGTGGCTAAAGAAAGATCACCTACCACATTTCAAACACGTGCACCATTTTATTCCCATGCAGTATTTGGGGCCTATCAACATATTAATATGGTTCAATCCAAATCAAATTATAAAATCAAAATGAATATCGACGAAAACATGTTTAGTTTCACATCGTTTCCTACACCATCAAGGTATTTGGGTGGTGTTTAGTTGGATGAGTTGCTCAGTTTGAGCGGACCATCGTTAGAGACATGAATTTTTAACTCGTCTGTCAACGAATACGATAGCAAGATTTCTCTTACTTTGAAATCGGGCATTTCAAAAGTTTCATTGATTTAAAGGGATGGGACTCAACAAAAGTGGTTGAGTTTTCTTTCGGTTTTACCTTGATTGTGGGTAGGTAGTAAGTATTATCTTTTTTCTAGTTTAGGGCTTTCTTTGATGTTTTATTTGCAGTCTGCCGATATCTTTATATGATACGTTACCGTTTTCATTAATAAATAATCCCAGTTTTTATTTAAAAAAAAATATGACATTAATATCATGTATTCATCTAGTTTGTTTTAGTTTATGATTTGATTTGGAATTTTGATGTTTGTTTAGAATTTTATGCAAATTTTATTTTTAAAATTTTTTAATTTCACTATTATAAGGAATTATTAGAATTTTAATTTTTTTATAGTTTTTAATGGATATTCTGCATTTTTATATTTTAGAATTTAATAGTTTAAAAAAAACTCAATTTATATATATATTCTTTTTTTTTATTTTAGGAAGTTTTAGAATTTTATGAATATTTAATTTTTAAAGAATTTTCTTTTTGGTATTCAATGAATTTATTAATAATGGATGGATAAATAATTCATCCTTGTTAATAAATTAATGTAATTTTGTTTTGTTGTATATTGAAAACTAATTAACATAGATATCAATAAATTAATATATTACACGAAAAAACAAAAGACTCATTTTCTCATCTAACTCAGCTTTTTCTTTTTCCTTTTTCTTTTTTGTCTGTGTGTTAATGTTGTATTATACTATATTTAGGATAGCTTTTGGTTTTTTGGGACGGTCGTATTTTCAATCGTGGCTAAAGATAGATCAACTACCCAACACGTGACACGTTTGATTCCCATGCCTTACATTGACATTTAGTGACGGTTCTCCGTCACTAAAAATTTATCAGTAAATCGTTCATTTAGCCTTTGGTCTTGACCAAAGAAAAATGAAAGGAACCGACCAAAACTATAAGTCATGAATAGACCAATTGGTTGGTTTTACTATTATTTTGGCAACCTAATAAAACCAACATAAATAATTTAAAGCTGATTTATTGTTTAAATTATATAATAAATAATATTATTATAATTATGTGCTAATTATATTTATAAATTAATATAATTACTAATATTTATCTTCAACTATTTTATATCTAAAGCAATAAGATATTATTTATTTGTTTATGGGAGGGTATCTGATGTATTGTCAGTGCATAAATCTCATGCACCATCAGTGAATAATAACATAACACATTATAATTAAATAAAATAAAAAATAATGGAGGCTTAAAAAATACTAATAACTTTATTTAAACATAACTAAATAATAATTAATTATGAATAAATGCTAAAACTCTAAAATCCTAAAACCTAAACTCGGGACCCTAGACCCTAAACCCTTAAACCCAAGATCCTAAAGCTAAGATTTATTAGTATTTGTTTATGTAATAGTTATGGTTAATGTTTAATTATGTTTAAATAAAATTATTAGTATTTATTTACAAGTCCTCCATATATTTTTTATTTAATTTAACGATGATATATCATGTTATTGTTCACAATGTTGAATGGGACTCATGCACCGACAGCACATCAAATGTTATTCCTTTGTTTATCATTTATAAATATATTAATGGACATCAACATATTAATTTAGGTAAAAGTACCATGAAGGCCCCTATACTAGGAGTCAAATTGTATTTTGACCTCTCTACTAAAAAATGGACAAATTAGTCCATGTACGTTATATCAAAGAGCAAACTAGTCATTTCTACTAAAAATTTCATCCCTTCATATGACATGTCACGTGTACCTCATGCTGACATATAAAAACTAACTTTTAGCAGTAGAAATGTATGAAATTTTTAACAAAATGATTAATTTACTCTTTGATCTAACATACAACGACTAATTTGCCCATTTTTTTAAGTAGAGAAACCAAAATATAATCCGACTCCCAATACAAGAACCTCCATGATACTTTTACCATTAATTAACATTCACAAACTATTCATTTGAGGTTTGCTAATATATTCATTTAACTATAAAAGAAAAGAAAATGTTGCAATTAATGGATAACAATCATATTAAATTAATGCTTAATGTTTGCATTATTGGGGGATTGCAATTACATGCCACGTATGTACAACTATAAAGAATTCATAAATAGCTCAATTATAGTTGTTTAAAAACCTTCAAAATCGGAATACAATAAACCAATAATGTTCATCAATTTCTTACAAAAATATGGAAATAATAGAAGAGAGAGAGTGAATAGATCCACATGTGAGAAAATGGTTGGCTATTAAACCAAATTTTATTGAGCAAAATAATAAGAAATAGGGTTGCCCCACGCATCTGCCCATAGAAAACACAGCTAAATGGTTTTGAATGATAAGCTACAAAAATATAAAGCCTAATAAATGGATGGATGGATGGCACGAACTCTTATAAGTCAAACAATGTAATTATCAAATAAAATTGCTTACTATAGGAAGCTAGATTATAACTTTATTGAGACATTTAGGATAACCAAAGATTTCATCGTCGACCACGCTTCAAAAAAGTATTCGGAACAAATAAGATGTCATCTCATATGTGGCTCATTATTTAATGTATTATGAGACCACATGTTAATCATTTAGATCTTCATAAGACCTTAGTGCTATCATAAAATTGTTTTTGGATAAAATATTGAGATAATAGAGATTAAGTTTTTTTGTTATAGAAGTATAGAAAATTTTTTGGGATTAGAATTAAATTGTATATTTTTATGATAATAAAAATATTATTTTATTATTTTAATAGTTTATATTTTTATAATTTTTAAAGAATTAAATCAAATTTTTATTATTTTTAGAAGGTGAAAGTATAATTTTACTATTATTTAAAATTTTATAAATTATAAAGGAACCTAAATGAAAAAAATTTCGTTTTAGGCCCTTACTGGTCCCTGACTTCGCCACCTGTTATAACTATTAGTGTTTTATGTTTGTTTTTTTAGAGCTTTTTGTGTTTTTTTCTTTGTAGAAAATGATTTGGTTCCAAATAAAAATTGTTCAAAATGTTTAAAATTGAGTTTTAGGCATTTGAAATCTCAACTTTGTCCAAAAAATTTAAAATTTTGACTCTTTTTCCAATTTCAATTTCAATTTTTTTTTCTCTCTCTAAGCCGAATTTTTCTCTCAGATAAAAATTTCTCTCTATCTTTTTAAGACTACAATCAATATTAATCACTTCCCAATAAAGCTAACCCTTTGTTATTGGCCAATGTGTTAGTGCGCGCCTCTTTTCTGCCATGCATGTGGCATTTTAGGCTATAACCTAAAAAGTTGTTCGATGATCCACCATCCATAGAGAAGCTAATCTAGGGAAACTGGATCAGGGTAATGGCTGCTGATAGCATTGATGAACGGATAAAAAATTATCCAACAAAAATAGGGGAGAGCTCTTTCAGTGAGGATGACTTGCGCACCATGACATTTGTGAAACTGAACATGGAAGATTGTGGAAAGGTAAAGATTTGTGTTATGCTTATTTTCAGAAATTTGAAGGAAAAGAAATAGGGTGTAAGAAACAATGTGGAGAAGGAACAAGTACATTGACCGAAATTGAATACAATGTGAAATTGAAATTAGATTCCAAGAAAATGCTGGAGAAATAAATTTTTGAAACAAAACCCGGTGTTTAGAGCTTCCCACTTAAGTTGATTGAAGAAACTGCGTCGATGATCAACACACTATTTAGGAACAATGGAGAAAGAAAAAGTAATTCAATTATTATTAAAGAGATAGAGGTCGTCATGAAAGGAGGGGCGAGATTGATGAAACACTTTCTCCAAATAAGGAAAGCAGCAATCTTGAAAGCTTGCTAGGAAAGGACTCAAGTAGAACATGAAATGGGCATTAGGAGACTCCTGCATAACCCTTTCAGGAAAACTCTTAAAGAGTATGCCCTATGTTTAGTTTCTCATATCTCAAGAACCAAGCTTCGGATTGGACATGGATGCATCAATGTGAGAACTTACTGTTGTTTCTATGGAGTCTTTTTTTTTTTAATTTCAAATAATGATCTAATAATATAAACCTAAGAAATTTAAATTTTGCCTTTATCCAAATCATTTGTTAGGCTAATTGATTAGTGATGATAGATGATAATATTCATTATCGGAATTTTCCTTATAACTCTTAATGTTACTATTATTTTATTGATGTGTCAATTGAAGAGAAGCCTCCACTTTGATGTGTCTCAAGACATTGGCTTTAACGAAGGTGCAAAGGCAAGCATCGAGTTCAAGACCAAGCAAACCCTTAATGAGGTTGCAACATGGCCTATGTGACCAACCAAGGGCAACATTTACATTCAATAGTAAGGCATCATGTCGGCATTTGGGTTGGTTGTGAGCGTTGACCATTGATAAAAACAACAGGTTGATGGAGTGAAGAAGAGCAATTGTTGCTAAAGCCTTTGAAGCCATTTCTCACTCTCAAGAAAATTGTAACACATTGGAGAATTAAGAAAGGGTTGAGTGGTGCGAAATATGTTGAATGTACCAAGAGACTTTTATAGATGAGAGAAAGGAAATATTTGGGCTTCAAAAAGAAAGAAACTGAACGTGCATGGCTCCACGTGGGCACATTGGGAGAGTGGAAAAGGGATAATTAGTTATTTTTTAGTAAAAATATTATGGAGGTATTTGTATTAAGAATCAATTTGTTTTTGTTTTTTTATTTAAAAAATGAGTAAATTAATTTTTACACTCTATATCAAGAGTAAATTGATCTTTTTTGTTAAAAATTTCATTCATTTTTATTATTAAAAACTAGTATAATTGACAGAATAAATAGTCATGCTACGTGTACCTCATTTTGACGCATAAAGACTAATTTTTAAGAGTAGAAATGGATAAAATTTTTAACAGAATGATCAGTTTACTCTTTGACATAACGTATAGAAACTAATTTACTCAAATTTTTTAATAGAATAGACAAAATACAATCAAATTCCTAGACCTCCATAATACTTTTACCATTACTCGTTAAATATATATTATTTCTAGTTCAGTTTTTCGTTTATTTCTCAAAATTTTCCAATGTTTTGGACCCTATTAGACTCTCAATGAAAGAGATCGAATCATTGATATGCATTCTAGATTTTATGGGATGTGGAACATGATATGAGAAGAGCCCAACACTTTGAATTTTAAGAACCCAACAATATTAATGTTGTCAAGGTACATATATTTAACTGAGAATAGCAGACAGTCGCATAAATGACTGTTAATATATGCTAGATCCTATAGATTTTGAATTGATATTTTTTTTTTCAAGGATGTGAGGTAGGACGGGTGAATTCTTTCTTTTAAACAATAGGCTGTTATGGTAATTACTTATTTCACTCCACTACACCTTACTCCATTATATAAAATTATCATTTTATTTTTATATATATAACTATTAAAAAGGTAAAAATGTAATAATATATTATAAAAAAATTCATATATTTTATATTCAAATATTTTTTAAAAAAATTATATTTAAATCTTTATTTGATTTTGAAAATATTAATTAAAAATAAATAGTAAAAATTAAATTGAAGCAAAGCGAAGTGGAGTGAAGATAAATGCATCCAATATAGTAAATTTTAATATTATACATCCACAATAGAGCAAGACAAATAGTGATGCAAAGTGTACTATCTATGAAATAGTAGTGAATTTAACAACATCTACCCTCACCTGCTCCATTCTCTGCTTTGGCAAATAATGAATGGGCAATTTATGGGCTGCAATGTTCTTTTTAACTAATAACTATATATATTTACAACTCTTGAAACCATATTGTTATAGTGGGAAGAGTTCTTGCAACTTTTTTTCGTAGTATATAAAATAAATAATATTATGTTAGCATGAAGTATATATAGATTATCATACTTGATACAAGTTACCACACCAAAATTATTAAAAATTAATGTTTTAACTCATATTTTTATTTAAAAAAGTGATTTAACTCATTTTTAAAGATTAATTACTAAATTTATTTCAAAAAAAAGAAGAATAAAAACCAAATTAATAAAAATATAAACACTAAAGATTAAATTTATCATTACACCTTTTCTTTTCCCACTTTTTTATTCTCCTCCTACTAGAATTTTTTATTTATAAAGCACACCTTTTACATTTCAAATTGAGAAAATAAACATTCTAGTCAAAATAGTCATCTTTTGTATCTAATTTCACTCAAACTTACAACCTTCAAAAGTATACAACAATGTTGAATGGAAATATTTCATTATACACATATAAACACAAACATTAACTAAACCATAAACCTAATCATCGAGAATTTAATTTTGAAAGGCCTTTATATAAACTATAAAGGTACCAATACAACATTAAATTTGGTAAAACTACTATGGAAGTCTATGTACTAAAAGTTAAATTGTATTTTATTTTTTTATTAAAAAAAGAACAAATTAATTTGTATATGTTAAATCAAAGAGCAAATTAGTCAAATCTATTAAAAATTTCATCTATTTATACTATTAAGAACTGACTTGGCTAGTAGAATAATCAATTAGTGACTTATGACATGTCGCGTATGCCTTGTATTAACATATAAGGACTAGTTTTTAACAATAAAAATAGATGAAATTTTTAACAAAATGATTAATTTACTCTTTAATTTAACATAAGAATTAATTTACCTATTTTTGAAATAGAAACAGTAGATATAAAGGCTTCCACCGTACTTTTATCCATTAAAGTCTCCATCGTTCCTTAAAGTCCCAACTGGTTTTGAACTTCAAGTATAGTCTCAGCCGATTTCCTAAGCTTTTCCACTTCTTCATCCGTCAAATGGATATTAGTGACACCCAAGACACCACCTCGACCGAGATGAGCCGGCAAGCTCAAGAAAACATCGCCGCCGTCGATGCCATAAAACCCTTTTGCATAGACTGAAACTGGGTGGATTTTTCTTTGGTCTCTAAGCAAGCTTCTAGCTAGATTAGCCACCGAATAGCCAATTGCCCAAGATGTATAGCCTTTGAGATTGATCACTTCGTATGCACTGTCGATAACTTCTTTGTGAATGTTCTCAAGGGTTTGTTTCTCGTAGGCGATTTGTTGTTTCTCTAGGAAGCTTAAAACCGGTACTCCACCGATGCTAATGCTCGACCATAGTGCCACCGAGCTGTCTCCATGCTCTCCAACTATGTAGGCCTGCAAATATTTTCACAAGCATTTCGAATAGTTAGTAATTTGTAATGATCATATTACTAAGAAATATATAGTATAAAACTTTAATTAATTAATTAATTATAACTTTGATAATTGAGTTTGGTGTTTAGCCCATTAAATAGGTGGGCTTATTCGTTGGATTTATATATATAATTAAAATATGTGCACTTAATGTCGAGTTTGATGGTGCAATAATATTTTATATATATATATATATTTTTTTTTTGTTTGCATCTGAATTTATTTATTATTGAAATAACGCAATGAAAAGTTTCGAAATAAAAAAACATAGTTTTATATCGAAAATTGTTATGCTATGGAAAAAAATAACTTTTGACATAATGTATATACTATATGACACATACTTTTATGAAAAAATATATAATATTTATATTACACTCGATAATATCATTTTCGTAACTTTAATTTTCATTATTTATAACTTATTGTATCTTAGAAATAAAGTTAAAAAGCATTAAGGGAATTGTTTTCACATTTCTTCTTAAATTTCTTACTTGCAATATAAGTTTTTTTTATGAAAATATTAATGTTTAAATTTTTTTTTTCGTGTAATGACACTATTATAGGAGTTTGACTTTTTCAAGACAAATTTTTAAACAGTTATTCATAAATCCTAACAATAGAAGATATTGTACCATGGTGAGGTTTTGTCCCTACTCCCTCCACTCTACCGAGAGTCTAAGTTTCTTAAGAGGGCTACCTTGGTTGCAAAATAAAACTGAGGTGCTATCAACTCTATGAAAATGTGTATGAGGTAAGCTTCTTAAAACACTCGAGTTCTTCTTAGTATGGAAAAAATTCGGTCACAAAGACAATTCGTTTCATTATTAGTTGTTTGACTGACTATCCAACATACAACACTTACATAACTTATCTTCCACCATTTTCAACAAATAATGATGCATAGATTATAAGAAAATTAATACCAAACTGACCTGCACATCCTGAGCATTGACGTCTAAATGATCGGCGATCAAGAACCGAAACCTCGACGAATCCAAGTTCGTACCAGAACCAATGACTCGGTTCGACGGAAATCCCGAAAGTTTCCACGATACGTAAGTTAAAAGATCCACCGGATTCGAAACAATCAACAAAATCGAATCCGGCGAGTTCTTCGCCAACGGAGGTATAATATCCGACAACAAAGCAACATTCCTCTGCAACAGATTCAACCTGGACTCACCAGGTTTTTGACGTGCTCCAGCCGTAACAATACACAGGTCCGACCCAACAGTCACGGAGTAATCAGCTGAAGCACTGATCTTAGTACGTGGGAGGAACGCAGCGGCGTGTTGCAGGTCAAGCATTTCCCCACGGAGCATATCGGGCTTAGCATCGAGAAGGGCAAGTTCATCGGCTAAGTTCTGAGTGAGGATGGTTTGGGCTATTGCCATACCGACTTTTCCAACTCCAACGACGGAGATTTTGGTGTGGCACTTAGTGGTAGACGGTGGGGCACCGTTTTGGATAGGCTTGAAAAAGGATTGAGCCAAGTCTAGACCACCTGGACCAAAAGAAGAAGAAGAACCATTCATTTGCATTGCAAAATGAGAATTGGAAGTTAACTTTGAATTGTTTTGAATGATTCATTTGAGGGGGGATTTATAGCTGGTAAAAAACAAGGGTTTGAACGGAGAAGAAGAAGAATGTCGTGTCATTGGGGTTTTTTTCAGTTAATTTCTACAGTCAACAATATTGTTTCTGGAAGACAACTTCTCCAAGTTTCCATACTTTTGTCCTTCGGTAGATCCCAAGTGTCCATTTTTAGTGGCATGCTTTTATTACACGTTCCAATTTTCTATAATATTAAAAATTAAGCGGTAAAGGTTCTTTTTTTTTACTTTAATCTATATGAATCAGTTTTCAGTATTTATTTTGTTAATAAATTTATAAAATGTGAAGGGTAAGTCATTAAACTCGTTCTAATTGATATATTAAAAAATTTAAAGCTAAAAATAAAGATAAGATTTTTCTTTTGCTACCTCTTTTGTTTAAATTAAAGATTTAATTTAATTTTGTTTAAAGGTCTAGTCGCTCACTCTAAATTTAAAATCTTGATTGATATTTAGTAGGATTTGGATAAAAATATCATACTCACAAAATGAGTTTTGACAAAAATAAATAAATAAATTCATTTGAAATATAGATTAAACTTGAGTTTCAACATTTAAAATTTATGTCCGATCTGGCCTGACTTTTGTTTTTTAATTATGTAATATATTATATTAAATCAATAATATATAACATATATAATATTATAAGGCATACATTAAAATTTTGTTATCAATATTTGAAATTGTAGTAAAATATATATATATTTAAATATTAATTTTTATGAAAAATAAAAAAATAATATCAACAGGCTTTTATTAAACTTGAATTGTTCATTTACAAATATGATAAGTTTGAGCAAGCATGAACGATACTGATATTAATACAATATATAAATTCAATAAAGAAAAACTCATTCAATTCAACCAATGAACACCTTTACTATATATTAATTTAACCTAATTTAATCATTCTACTTTCATAATGCAAATAAATTAACAGAAAAAATATCTAATAATATTAACAACTAACTAATCGTAGGAGGACCAAAAGAAACAATTTGACCAAAGTATAGGACTTTTGCAACATTAGAAGAAATTCCAGTCCTTGAATCACAATGTTGGAGCCCATTGGTTTGAGTTCTAAACAAGGAACATAAACAGCAATTGCATGGTAAGAAAATTCAAAATCCTTTCTTTGATTTAATCAAGCTTGTGGAAACCAAGATAGCTTTTCTTTTCCCAAATTTTCAGCAAAGGAGAACTTTTCATCTGCCTCCAATTTCTACGACACAATTGTATTTGGTGGTTGAAGATCACAGCAAAGACCAAGTTTGCCCGACTGGTCTTTGCTTTGCTTGTTTCCCTAGTACATGAAAAACCAGGGGCTGGTTATGGCTGAGTTCAAATGTTTTTCAATGTTGCTATCATTTATTTTATCTCTTAATCTATGTTCTGCAATGTATTTTATCATTGTTACTGTTTACCTCTTAATCGATCGAGGTATTGATCTGGAGAATGATACTGAACTAATTAGATTGAAAACCGATACAAACTGATTAAATCACTAAATTTTTTAATATTTTTTAATTAAACTAGTCGAACCGATAAATTGATAGCCTGATTGATTCGACCATCAATTCAATTTTAAAAAATTTGAATATCAATTTTTTTTAATGTATATAAGTTGGCTCCCAATAATTTTTGAATTTTTTTTAATATATACTAAATAAATTAAAATGAATTTTATGGTTTTAATTAACTACTTAATAATTTATAATAAATATAAGTCATAAACATGTTAATGTAAATTTATTTCTTTAAATATTAGCTTCTCATATAAACTTAAAGTTAGTTGATTGTCTCAACTCTCCAAGAAACTATCAAGGGATACACATGCCTTTGGGGCTTCAACTTCTTCCCTTTTTTTCAATTCATAGCATGTGAGTCATTCATCACATTTACAAATTTGAGTTTAGCTTCAAGTTCATCTATAGAAAAAGTAGATGCACATGTTATGAATATATAAATATGATGAATGACCCACGTGCTAATCGAAAAAAACCAAAAACCTAGACGTTTAGTCAATCTCTTCTTAAATTTATTGTCTTACTTTATCGATTAATGTGAGAATATTCAATTAATCAACGGAATAAAACTCGAAAAGCTTACTTGAGAGTAAATTTATATCAAAATCATCACTCTAGTTATCCTAAAAAAGCATCTAAAGTGTTTCCTGTATTCTTGGTTTGCTCAATTTTCTTCTTGCATGGTTTGAGTATTCTCCAACTACAGACGCTCTATAACGAGTGACCTGGTTAGGATATATTTAAAGGATTTACAAGTTGGAAAAAAGTTAATATTGAAAAGAACTGTGCTTTTCTTACATTAGAGATGATCCTTGTTTATCATGTGATACCCTTAATCATGACCAGCAATAATCTTGATCAAGCAATGTTACACTCGATGTCTGGAGACACCAAAAGTAATTTTAATTCTTTTAAGATGCTCTACTATTAATTAAAGCTATTCCTGATAGGAAACTAACCTTGACTTTTAGTATCGATACCCTTACATAAGATATCAGTACCATGAAAAAGAAGGTATTGATACAAAAATTAAGTATAAAAACTTTAATCCCCTATTATCTAAATTTTGGCTACAATGTTTGGGATATCAATACGTTGCCTATCTTACAAAAAAGCTTTCTCTAATACATTAGGGAGCACTCACTTACCTAAGGAAGACTTTATAATAAAAAAATAAAAAATAAAAAGTCCTATAATACCTTATGGCATGGAAGACATATAATTATATAACTATATGGGTACAACATAAATATACTTATATATAACCATGCATACGGTATTTATACTCAAATCATATAACTATACATTGCGTGAATTAACCTCCAACATTTGCATGGGATCACGTGCTCATTCTTTATGCCAAGAGAAACATTACATCTTATGAGCATGAAGACTCCTACATTTACTCCTCAACTTAGCATTTTTATTTACTTAATTTCTACATTTTCTTTTGTCCATATTACTTTTAGATTTTGATAACTTTTTTTTAGTTTTAGTTATATGTGATAACGTGAAACTCTAAGATTGTCACACTTCAGTACTTAAAAAATTATAATATTTTTTAAAAAATAAATGGTGATGTGACACAATAATTAAAGTGTCACATCATCACAAAGATTAAAATTGAGAAAATTTATCAAATTTCAAAACTAACGTGAACCAAAAAAAATTCAATGACTAAATGTTATATTAAGACTTTTAATACTACTCTTGATACTAGTAAAAAAATGAAACAGAAAGATTAAGGCTTCGTTTGATTTTAAGAAACTATCAAAGAAGACGTCTTTGACTAAAAATTTTAAAAATAATTTTTGGAATATGAAAATGTGAAAATTAAAAAAAAATAGTAAGTTGTTTTTACCTTAAAAATAATAATAACATATTAATTATTTTTTTACTAAAAATGTTTAATAAAACAATAAAAAATTGAAAATAAAGATTTTTAACTTTAAATTAACTAACCTATTAAAAAATATTCTTTTTTAAATAGTTTTTAAATATCAAATCTATTACTGTAGCCTAAACTAGACCTAATCAAGAGTCAAGTCACCCGTCTAGGATCGAAAGACTCGTATGAGAAATGAGAATATTTGAGCAAAAATCTAAACCTAAAACTTAAATTTTGACAAAAAAAAATTTCATTTTCTACACAGGTTAGGCCTCAAATAAGATTTTATATTAAAATAAAAAAATATTTTCAAAAACCAAATAAAACATACCATGTCTTCTCTCATATTCTCAAAATTTAGAAACCCAAAACCTAATGTGATGAAAGGGCGTTCACCGCCCTAAATATAACCTAAATTTGAGTCGCATTAGTCGTATTTATTATTTAAATTTTGCGCTATTATTGTAATTAAAAAAATTGAGAACCTAAGTTCTTTATTTAATAATATTCAGGAGCCCAAATTATGGGCTAAACTAGTAACAAAACTTTGTTGGGCTGGTTAAGCACAATGCCAAAACCATTGTTATATTCATACCCCATCAAGTAAAGTTAATCATTCTTTTGGTTGTGGGTTTAATTATAATCTACCAAGCTTAAGTGATAATAAGACCAAAGGGAAATTTTTAAACATAGTGCAGAAATCTTTTAAAAAGTTATATACAGCATGCAACTGTACATCAGGTCTTTAAAACCACATTACCAGCAGAAAGACAATAGAAATGGTGATGGTAGATAAAATGCAGTGGAATATGAGTAAAAACATAAAACGAATGTCCCGGTGAATCTACCAAAGACTACTCCGAACTCAGATTGCCGAACGTGTTCTCCCCACTATAAGTAACGTAAAGAAATCCATCTTCGTCCTTCTTCTCTTCGTATATGGCAGACATAATGGCACCTTTAAAAAAAACCAATAAACGGACTTAGCCCTTCCTTGGATCGGCTAACAAGTAATGAAAGATTTATAAATTTCCATAGGATTACCAGTTGGTGGGAGGACATTTTCAACAAATATGAATATTGCTTTTTCTGCACTCAGTTTGATCCTTTTACGAATGACATATACAAATTGACCAACAGTTAAGTCGGCTGGGACAAGGTACCTGTCATGATTCAGTTTAGGACAGAGTGCTCGATGGAAAATAACAAGCAATTGCACGACTCTATATGTCCTAAGCTTCCTAGGCAACTAATTGGTGTAAAACAATGAGAAATAGCTTTGATATATGTCCAAGGCAACTAATCAGTATATGGAAATGGGGTTTCAAGAATGAAACGATGATTCCTTACGGAAAAATCAACAAATCGAAATAAATAAGCAATTGCATGACAGCATAAGCCCAAGGCATCTAATCAGTATACAGAATGGGGGTTTCAAGAATGAAACGATGATTCCCAATGGAAAAATCAACAAACGGATATAAATTAGCTATTGCATAGCGGCATATGTCCAAGGCAACTAATTTAAAAAATGCAACTATAATTCCTCATGGAAAAAATAAACAAATGGAAATAAATAAGCAATTGCATGACGCTGCACATCCAAGGCAAACTAATTGGTATATGTAAATGGGGTTTCAAGAATGAAACAATGATTCCCAATGGAAAAATCAACAAATCGAAATAAATAAGCAATTGCATGACACCATATGTCCAAGGCAACTAATCGGTACACGGAAACAGGTACTAGCTTCAGCATTAACACAGAAACAATGATACCACAAAGAAGTATTAAACATCATCAGCATTATTGACATCATCAAACCTGTTCCACACCATCAAATATGACCCCTTTATCGTGTTTCATTCTAACTACAGATGCATATCAGCAATTCATCACAAACACTAAACCAGGTGAAGATACAATGCAAGAGATAAAGAACTATATAAAGGCAATGAAACCAAGATAATGGTGATTAGTGATGCTTACTTTTTCTTGTCAATGTTTGGTATATCACTTCTCTCTGCCTTCTCCACAATCACCTTAAAACACAACAAAAAATGTTATTCTTTTGTTTAACTCTTATAACTATATACAAAATCTATTGCAATACACAATATATGAAGGTAAAAGCTCAATCCTTACTGGTATTCTATCAGGGTATTTCTCCCTAATCCTAGCAGCCTCAGCCCTCCTCTTCTCTAAAGCCAAAACCAAAAAGAAAATTCATTAACTTGAAAAATGTTACCATAATTCACACTGATCTACCACAAAATAAAAGATTTACAGTACATACCAAGATCATGCTCTTGCTTGAAGTAACTCTTTGCCATTCCTGCTAAAACAACCAACCAAAATTAAGTCAAAAACACTTCTTATTTAGTTCTTGATGAATTTCAAAGAATCAAAAAGCCATGATGGGGCCAAAGTCAAAAAAACACCAAACCCAAAACATCAAATTTGTTTTCCGATCAGAAAGTTGTTTCCTTTACACAAAAAAATTAAAGAGAAATTCATAACCAAAAAAAAAAACAAATTAAAATAGAAACTATCCCTTTAGTTTTTTTAGGCCAAAATCCTATCCTTGGTAATCACCCACAAAAAAAAGGATGGGTAAAGACAAACCTTAAGAAGATGAACACAAAAAAGAAAGCTTTTTTTTGCAGATCAATGGAGGAAGAACAATCCTTCAAGGGCTTGAAAGCTCGTGGCTTTTGCTTCAAAAGATAAAATAAAATAATATCGGCAGCTTTTTAATTTATGGGGGTTGAAAAGATTAATCCTTTTAGACTTCTTAATGTGTACTAAATCATAGTTAATTAGTACACGTGGGATGATTTCATTGGTTTTCATTTGTTTAGGGCTTAGCAAAACTTATCATGGTAATTTACAAGCTATCATCCAACGGCTTATGATGATGATGATGATGATACGTGGCAAATATGGGGTCAGGGTGGGGAGTCACAATGGATAATACGAATATGCCCGGATCTATAGATGAAACAGGTTTTTTATTGGATCTTACCCAAGTCTATTTTGACTCTTTTGACCCCATAATTCTAAAAGAAATTAAGGAAAATTAATATATTTTGTTAACTAAAAAGTTTCAATCCGAGAGTGTAATACAATTTCGGAATGTCATGTTATTATGATTTTTATGAAATTCAATGAGAAACATATAAGTAACAAAGTGGACAACAAAAGTACTGTAATCAAAGTGGATTAGTTACTAAGTCAAATGATTAAGAATTACATTAACTCTATGATTATTTTTTTATTTGATCTTAGACTTGCCAATTCCGATTAAAATATGAAAACTTGATTCAATAATTTTAAATTTAGATTCAATTTAATTTAGTTGGATTACAAAAAGTTAATAGTTTAAACTTGTTCAACCTGAATTTGAATTGACCCTAAGTAAGAATTGACTTGAATTTGAAATGATTAAAAATTGACTTGAATTTGAAATGATTCGTGGTTGAAATAATCTGAATCTAAAGTTAATCGAACAAGCAACCTGGAATTTCTTGAAATTGAATTGACCAAAACCTAAAATGATTTGAATCCATAATAACTCATGTACGAAAAACTCAAGCCTCAAATTTGAATAAACTAGACCCAAAACAATCTAAACTCGAAA
This sequence comes from Gossypium hirsutum, assembly GCF_007990345.1. NCBI lineage: Eukaryota > Viridiplantae > Streptophyta > Magnoliopsida > Malvales > Malvaceae > Gossypium > Gossypium hirsutum. The sequence continues at coordinate 1,849,092 of NC_053426.1, read as the reverse complement.
TGACCTATACTTAAAATGACTAGAACCTAAAATAACCCAAATTGGAAATTAACCTAAACTAAAATGGGTTAGAAATTTTAAAACCTAAATTGCCTCTATCCTTGTTAGCTAATGCAAAACCAATTAACCTTGTCCAATTGGCATGTCTTAAATTTTATGTATTTTTATCATGTTTTGCTTATTAAGTGACTATTAATTTAGTTGGCATCGACATTGTTACAAATTCCTAAATGTTGCAAGTTTTAGTATACTTAGGACATAATATCCACCTAATATGCAATTTGGGGATTAAAAGGTAATCTACAAAATGTATTAAAAATAGATCCATCATATTTTTCTTATTAATATTTCAGATTTAAGATTTTAGATTAAAATATGTTGTCAATCTCAATAATTGTCAAAGTTTGAGATAAAGTCCTTATACCTAAAAATTAAATCTTATTATCTTTTTTTTTCTTTTTTGGTAATGGACATCTCGATGTCTACTAGTAGTACATATCTCTTTTATCATCCAGGGCATTATTTGAACACAATAAGAGTTCTTCTCTTATATTTTGCAAGGAATTAGTGGTTTTGATGGTTCTCTTAGTGTGTTTTACAATTTCTTGAACCATTTTTTTGTTGGCAAAGTAGTATTCTTACAACCAAATTTGGTTTTTTTGTTATTTCTCAATAAGGTAGTATAAGAAAACTTCAATACATCATGATCTATCCAAATCTCATAAAAACAATTACCTTGTTTGATTCAATATCTTCTCTAATAATAAACACAAGATTGTTTGTATAAAATCTTCAAAAAGATGCAAGAAATAACTAAGATATTTTGGTCAAACATGCCAACATATAAGGCAAAGTTATGATTTAAGCAACGTCAGACACCAGTGGGCACTACTCCTTGTCACTCCTCATAAATTGCCTCAATAATCTCCCCTTTTAGAGTTTTTGACCAAATGCTATATAACCAATCAAGCAAGGAATGTAACATAAGCATCATCAACATCAAGTTCCAATTCCCCCTAAAACTCAACTTATTCTCCCTTTTTTTGGACAAAATTCCAAAGGAGCTTTGGGCAATTACAACTAAAGAAACGTCTCCATAAGCTGAATTTTTATCAACAACACAAAGTAATACAATATAGGCATCATCATGAAGAAACAGAATCAACAGCAAAAGGCATGGCAAAGAAGAAACTCTCTCTTAGTTGTAACATCAACATACTCTCACTTAGTAGCAGCATCAATACACTCCCCCTCAATAAGATATTTTAGCAAGGGGCGCAACGGATGCTAGCTCATCAACAACTTTGTAGGTGGGAGTTGTAACTTGTGGAACAATAAGGTCCTTTACAACGGGATCTTGAAGGAGTAGAAATATCTTCATGCAAATTTTTAAAAGTTGTTGCATTAGTTGCCACTTCATGTTTCACTCGTGCATCAATCACTCATGCATCATCACTAACTTTGGATAGTCTAACATGCCAAGACTAAAGAACTATTTATCTCTTTCTCATGTGTCAATCATGTAAGTGTAATGTATTTTTTGTGAAGAATATCTATAATCTATCATGCAAATACACGAGTATCTCAAGCCATTTTCATCAATAGTTTTAAAGTAAAATATTTATCTTCTAGACTAAAAAAATAAAACAATATTATGTTCAACGAGATTGCACATCACAAAGAGATGCAATATTAACTCTTAAAGAATTTTCATAATGACATGTATTATTAGCTCTTTAGGAACTTATTATCAGAATATAACTTTATTATATAACCTCAACGAATGCTTAATTTATTTTAAACAATATACACTTTTGCACATCTTTTCAACATAAATGATAAAGGGATTTAAATCCTCAAAATCTTTATTTATTTGTATAAAAGAAATGTGCAATGAATAAGTATAAATATAGCATTTATTTTGGTTAAAAAAAATATAGCAGTTACTAAATGTAACACAAAATAAATTCATATCACTTATCAATTATTTTAATAAGTACCTTTTTAGATTAACACTTTTATATACCATAGCAAAAAATTACAGAATATTATAAGATCACCAAAAAAAAGATTAAATTAACTTTGCAACTATGGAAGTTTGAACATAAATCTTTGTAAACGTCCCCCTCTTATAGTATACTTTCATTTCAAATTTCATTATAATATATTGTGAAGCATCTCTATTTTATGAATAAGAATTTACAAAATTAATATTTTAGACATACTAAGAGTACATACATGATGCATTTATAATTTTTATTAACATCGTTCTTTCTTTTGTATCTTTACACTTTCTCACTGCTAGAATAATTATAATGTCAATATTAGATTTTGACAATTGATCATTTTATTGCCATTATTTTTACTTTGTAATTTATATCACATATAAGTATTATTATGACATTTAATTTTGAAAATGTCTATATTAATGTATGGTCTAGAATGTCATTTACTCGACAAAAAAAATAATTTTCATACAATTTTATGCAATATTTGTTTAAAAAATATGCAAGTAATTATAAATAAAATAATAAGTGCAATATTAATGAATTACAATTATCATAATAAATAAAATAGAAATAAAAGATTAGAGTGTACTTTGCATAAACATTAGCTGGTTTGCCCGAGTGGTTAAGGGGGTAGACTTAAGATCTACTGCACATAAGTGCGCGTGAGTTCGAACCTCACAGCCAGCATTGTACTAAATTTGTAGGAACTAAAGTTGTTGTAGGAATTTTTTTTATTATGTGCAGGATAGATTTGTAGGAACTAAAATTGTTGTAAATAAATTAGATTTGAATGGAGCGGTGGTTAAAACACTTATCAAATACCTATTTGGCACGAGCTTGAATTGTGTTATCCCCATCCTTTACCCTTAATATTGTATTGAAAAAAATTTGCCATTAATAATATTAATTTAACATGTAGAAATTGAGTTTTGTGTGCATAAGTGTTACTTTATTATAGTTGTAATTTTTTATTGTGTAAATTATGCATAGTAGTTATTTTGTTAGACTTGTGATTTTTTATTATGTGTAAATTTGTTTGAGATAGATTATGGACGCTTGAGATCAATCTTAAAAAATCTCGTACTTTTTTTTTGCACAAGTAATTTTTGAAGCTTTTTCTTAGTAATATAAACTTAAGAACAAGTCTCATAAGCAATTATTATATATACACCATAAAAATAATGGAAATGGCAACAAAAGTGGTGGAATGATTCACAACATTGTGTTTCCTCATGGTAAAAGGTTAATAAGTACGTAATTTCCATTACTAATACTATTCATGTCAAGAAAGGTTGCAACATCATAATTATTCCTATCTCTATTCCTATATTGAAGTTGTGAAAGTATAAAAGAGGACACAAGCATGGAAACATTTGTATTATCTTATTATTATTCTCTTTTATATTTTGTGTTCTCTCTTTAAAGGCTTTGATCATGTTCATCAATTTTTGAATGAAAGTTGGAATAGAAGTGTTATGTGTAACACCTCTAGTTGTAACGCCCCAATTTTCGGGAATTCTGTGAATGTTGGCAAAATTTCATGCTTTGATTTTGTCATTTGTGAGTGAAATTATGAAATAGGACCTATGTGAAAATGTTGGAAAATGCTATAGGCTAATTTGTAGTGGCCAAATAAATAGTAGTGCAAAATAGGATGATTTGCATGTCAAACCTCCCATTTTACATGAAGTGGCCAGCCATCATGTTGTTGTAGACAATATGAGCACTTGATATCCATAATTCATGGTACAAATTGATAATGGGTTAGGTAAATGTTCCATGATAATGGATTAGGTAAATATTCCATTATAATGGGTTAGGTAAATGTTCTATGATAATGGTTTAGGTAAATGTTCCATGATGGGCATTTCATGTCTTTTGTATTAAAGAATTAAATGGATGAAATATGAAATTTTATTAAAAGAAAAAGGGGTGAAAATAACAAAGTTTTGTCTATCTTTGTTCATCATAACCAAAAGTTAGAGAAGAGAAAGGAGAGGAGAAAGCTCTTGAATGTTCGGTCACTTGGGGAAGAAAATTGAAGGTAATTTCATGGTAGTTTGCTTCTATCTTGATGTTCATGAGTTCTTCTTGATTCTACCTTAACTCTTGAAGTATATTTTGGGTTTTAGTTGTGTTGTGAGCATTTAGTCATGAATTAAAATGAAGGAAATGGTTGTTGTTTCATGTTCTTTTGATGAAAAATGGAAGATAGGTGAAGTTGAGCCAAACAAATGAGCATGCATGTGCCTTAGATGCTAAGGGGAAAAATCGGCTAACATGTTGTGCTTTAAAATGATGAAATGGAGATTATACTTAAGTAAAATCATAGATATGTGATGATTGATTGGTGATATACATGTTTAAATAACAAGCATGCAAGTTAGGTGTGAAAGAGTGATTTGGTAATAAATCTGCTTGGGACAGCAGCAGTAACGTGACTTTGGAAAATCACCATAAATTGTGGAAGATGAGTTAGAAGCTGAATAAATTATGTAATTAAAGCTTAATGAGTCTAGTTTCAAATGGAATAAACAAGAACATATTTTGAATTTTGTACAATGAGAAATTTGATTCGTAATGAAGAGTGGTCAGATTAGTCAAACAGTGAAACATGGGAAATTTTTGAGAAATATCTGGTATTGATTGGCTAAACCAAAAATTCTGAAAATTTTATGGATAGAAGATATATGAGTCTATTTGTAAGGAAAATTAACAGCACTTGATTTAGAGTTTTGTAGCTCCAGTTATAAATGATTTAGTGATTGTTGCTCAGGAAGACAGCTTGCAGTGAAATTTTGATTATGTGGTAAACATTGATAAAAAAAATTGTTAATAAGTTGCTTATTGATTTCTTATAAGCTTACTATGATCTGTAGGTGTGGTTGGCCGAATATTGTAAGGGGTTAATACGTAGTTTGTATTTGAATAGTTAGATTAACGTGTTAGTAATCCAATTGTAGGCAGTTCGTATGTGGATCTTGTCAGCATATCGTCGCAAACAGGTGTGTAACTGACACCCTCTCATAGACTAGATTGGCAAAAGCCGAAATGCCGAAAAGTCAGTATTTTGGGAATTTGCGAGTGTGCGAATGCTCGTAAGATAGTTGGGTTTGTATATTTGGTAATCTAAAGTAATAAACTGCAATACGCGCGATTTCGTACATTTTGATAATTTGGGCTTAATGGGCCAAAGATCGGGTTCATGGGCCAACGGGCCCAATTCGGTAAGTATGCGCGGTAAGTGTTCTAATAGTACGTAAATAGTTAGGATATGCATGAAAACCCTAAAAGCAGCTAAATTACTATAATACCCCTATGTATGGAAAATTACTGTTATACCCCTAGGTGTAAAATTACCATTATACCCCAAGGTTAATTTTGACTGAAAAGCATGATGATCTGATTCTGTATGATGTATGCCATGATTATATATCTGTTGCATGGGGACATGGGTTATATTATGGAGGAAGCGTCTTGGTGGCTATGCCACAATTATCTGATCTGGTGGCTCTGCCACATATATCTGTTCTGGTGGCTATGCCACGATTATCTGATCTGGTGGCTCTGCCACATATATCTGTTCTGGTGGCTCTGCCACAATATCTGTATCTGGTGACTTCGTCACAATATCTGGCAACCTCGCTGCGATTTCTGTGGTGTGTAGCGGTTGGGTGGGTCGAGTAGTCTCCCCACATGGTGTAAGGCTAGTACGGGGGTGTTATGGATGAATCTGGGTTGGGTTTCTGCATAAACATGCAATATCTATTCTGTTCTTTTATGGGCCTATGGGCTTTATTCTGAATTTCTGTTCTGGGCTAAGGCCAACTTATTCTGTTTCTATGGGTTGAGCTGATTTAGACTATGGTTGGGTTATTTTACACACTGAGTTTCCCCAAACTCACCCCTTTTATTTTCATCCACGCAGGTAATCCCCAACCATAGTGGGCTTGGAGCTGTGAGGGAATTCGGAGTGGCCACCCGTTCTGAAAGTTTGATTTTCTTCTGGTGAACTGAACATCCTTTTAATTACGTTTGAGGTTTTGGGCTTTTAAATGTAATAAGGCCGCTTATTTATTTTTGATGGTTTTTATATGTTTTATTAAGATAGGTAATATTTATATTTAACTGTTGAAATTGGATAGCTTTAGGGCGCGTTTCCAAAAACAGTAATTGATTTCAAAATAACACGAAAACAGGCAAAGCTTCCGCAATGAAGATATTTTCCAAAATTAATCACTTTTCCTAAAAAGGACTTAACCAAATTGGTTTCCTAGAAATATACATGACGTTAAGGTATGGCAATGGCAGTTTGCATGTCTAGGATTGGATCCGAAGGGAGTTTGGTACTTAAGCAGTCCGATGGACTCACCTCCTCTTTTCCGGTTTCCTACCTGGTGCATAGCTTCCATTCACTTTAACCTATAATGAAATCATCTTTTAAAACACTCAGTAAGTTTTCTTTCTGGATCGGAAATGTTTTGAATGCTTCGATGTGGCATGTCGGATCCGGCCATAACGTCTGGGTCGGGTAAGAGGTGTTACAATACCCAACCTGACTATAAGATCAAGTATAGGAATGCTACATTAAATATAATAGTATTAATCAATCATTGTTTAATAAGCAGAACCTCTTTTATAACTTATTTGTATCTTATAAACTCATTGAATTAACCATTACCAATGTCAAGGAGGAGTTCGATAAGTTTCTTAAACATTTTTGCTTTTAGATTAGTGTTTTATAGTGAAATAAGGGCTATTTTGAAAAACAATGGGACATCGTCGTGTGCCCGGGTCGTGTAGAGGACATGGCTATGTGCCTAGGCCGTGTAGGTTTTAGAAACTGTGTGGCTCTAAAATTCACTAACTTCTAGTATTCACACGACCGTGTGGCTGATACATGCTGTTCACGTAGCCGTATGGCTAGACCGTGTGGATTTTCACAAACCATGTAGTTTGAAATTTAGGGGATAATTTGGCAGTTTAATCCAAATTTTACTTAAACCTTCACTTGTTCAATATACCATTTTAAGACACATTAATTTCCATTTCAAACATAAAAATATATTATCCAATCTCAATTTTTCAGAATCAAGCATGATACTCATAACTTATGATTTTCTTATAAACTTTAAACATGTACCTAGTTTTACACTTAGATCCCTCAGCTTTTCATTTACTAACATAAAACTCACCTAGGTACATGTCATTTACCGAAGCATAATAGAGAGGAATTTTACTCTTTTCCTCGAATTTGTTGATGTGATGAGATAAGATGAAATGCTACAATCCTTAGAACACTTTTACTTCTCTTCACCTACACGTATAAAACATGCGTTAATATATTGCTAGCTTAGTAAGTACAACTAAAAATTTAAATTATATTTTACTTAACATATAATCCCAACTTATTTAATCATCACTTCCATACATTTATTTAAAGTATGTTAACTATTCATGGCCTTTAATTGATTTATTCTTTAAACACATCGTTCCATTCACCGATGCTATTTATTAATACCAATCTTGTTACACTTCGCTTTTCACTTACCATTAATTTATCTATCATAACATTAGCTTACTTATTAACATTCACACAAAATCATTCAACGACCTATTATCTTCAACAATATATGATTTGCCAGCCAATTATCACATCTTTCTTTCTACTATCATTAGTTATATGATCACAATTTAATCATTTTCAATACAATAATCTTTTTGCCTTTTCATTCAATAGGTACAATATTTCAAATATTTAATCAAGAAAGTTTTTTACCCTTAACAAAGGCCCAGTAGACTAAATAGAATACATAAAATATACAAAACAGAATGGAAAATCGCCGAAGCGAATAATGGGATAAGACAGAAGTACGTAACGGGACACCGCCGAAACAAGTAAACAAAGAGCACGCTAAGTTTCCTTAATGGCATGCCATCTATATCCCACTAGTTCTTATCTCGTCTACTTGGGCATTCTTATCATTCTCAATTACATTTTCACATTTCAAAACAAAATTCAAAAACTTTACATGTATTTAAATTTAGTCCTTGTAACAATAATTCACATAACAATAGTTTTCCACTTTTAATAATACATGTAACATATATTATTTGTTAGTACATTTCCATAATTCACTATTTGTTCTCATCAATGCTATCGCATGTTACTTTTAAATATTTTACAATTTAGTCCTTAGGACATCAATTCAATAAATAAAAATTTCATCTCTTTTTAATACATGTAACATGTTTCATTACTTAGTATAATTTCCATAATTCATCATTAATCATTATTATACATATCATATATCACTTTTACATACTTTTCAATATAATCCTTTCTTACTCATACTTCATCAATATTATTCACAATCTTACCATAACATTTCTGATATCAATCTTTTACATATTAGTTAATGTGTACACTTACTTTTAACAGTAACATTTCTATTTTTTATTTTTTACAATTTAGTCTTTTTTCACATCCTTAGTCTTTTTCTAACTTTTCCTTCTATTTCTTTGTTATAATTTACTTAGTAAACACAACCAATTCATCAATCTTTATAAGCAATCATTAACATACCTTATTCTTCATCTATGTCACTTGTAAACTTATGATTAAATACCATATTAAATTATTTATTTATCTAATTAAGCTTAACCATTAACAACATATTTAAAATAAATAAGACTTTAGTTGTACTTACAACTCAAGGCTTTGAATCAAGCTTTCTTCTTCTCGATCTTCCTTTGGCACCTTCTTTACTTTATTTCTTTCTTTGTTTCTCATTTCTTCTTCATTTTCCATATAAAAACATACAATATTTACACATTAGAATTATTTTCACATATCACAAGCTATGTTATTCAAGTAAAACTAACATATATTTCATGTAAAGTTATTATTTCTTACCTCAATCTCTTATATCCAATATTTATCCCTACTTTGTCTCTCCTCCAAGGTAACTATGGTTGGGATTCTCATGAAATTAAAGTGATTACTACACTTCTCTATTGATTTCACTCTCTAATTATGAAGAAATTTGGAGGAATTTAGCTTAATTGGCTTGTAAATGGTGAAAATGACTTATTTGAAAAAGAAAGTAAAACTTTGAGAAGATGGCTATGGAGGGTGATGTGAAAGATAGAGAAGATGGCTTTTTATTCATCTTTTTCACCATTTTTTTACATTTTTCTACACTTTTCCAATAAAATATCTAATTATAATAATCATAAAATAATATTTACCATTTTACCCCACCAATTATGCTTTTACGCATTCCTCTTTAATCATTACATTTCCATAATTATCTATGCCCATTAATTACCATTTTGTCCTCCAACTTTTCCTACAATTCCATGGATGACTCATGCTTTCTTTTGGTAAATTTCCACCTCTAGTCCCTCTCCCTCTTTCATTAATTCAATTCGATCATTTTTATCTCTTAATTTTCTTACTTTGGCCCTAATACTTTTCACTTTCTTACAATTTAGTCAATACCCTAGATTGATTCCTCTTAGTATACAAACTTTGCATGTTACCTTCAATGTTTGTCTTCATTGTCTAATAACGTTGATAATTTCTAATTTCTGAATTTCTTAAATTATAACCGACTTATCATTTATTTGTCACTATTCCGAACTTCGAAAATTTTGGGGATGTTACACTATGGTTTTCAATAAAGCTGTCAATTGTTAAGGCCTAGTGTCCTAAATGTAGTATATTCATCAATTTATACTTGTAATTTTTTGAACAAATTGGTTTTATAAATTTTCATTATACATTAACATCATTTGTATATATCATTAATAGTTTTTGCATGCAAAAAAAAATGTAAGCAAATATTGACTCATTGATTATCTAATGTTTAACAATTATTAAGTTGCATTATATGGTCGGATCATAATATTCAATACTACAATTTAAATTGTTTATAATGGTGAATAGTGAATAAGAGTTCACTATTTTTTTTTTTGAAAGAAAGAGAGAAACACTCAATACTACAAGAAAAAGTTAAGAGGAGACCTTTTAACTAGATTTATATATGTTTTATCAAACTAAGACGGTGAAGTTAATGCGAGACTCCTATCATATTTCAAGGTTATATGTACTTCCTCTATTTTGGTGAAATAATATTATGTGAAACATCTTCTGTAGAACATCTTTTGGAAGATATGTCTTTTCGAATAATTTTGTTCTATGCTAAGTTATTCTATGAAGGCTTTGTTCTTTAACAATGTTGTTTTAAACATTGATTTTCTAAATAAAAGTTGTTCTTGAATAAAAAATATTCTAAGAATTGTTATTATGAACATAACACGTTTTGAATAAGAGTTATTCTTGAATAAGATCTACTCCAAACATGAGTTGTTCTTAACAAGAGCTATTCCTAACATGTTTTGAATATGAATTAATCTTGGTAGAACTATTTTGAACAACAATTGTTCTAAATATGTATATTTTTAAAGTTAGATGCTCTCAACATAAATGTTCATAACAATTGCTATTCTTGAAAAACAAGGATTCTAACTATGAGTTGTTTTGAATGACAATTATTTTGAATATCTCTTTTTGAAGAATAATTATGCTAAATAAGAATTGTTTCGAACAAAAGTTGCTTTCAATTGAAGTTTTATTTTGAATATAATTATTTCGAGTATAACTATTCTTGAAGATAGATTATTTCAAAGAATAATTATTAAAAAAAAGTGTTTCTATTTTATAAAATAAAAAATAAGGGAAGAGATATTAACATTGTTCTTGCCAAAACTAACTATATACTATAAAAGTAAAATAATATTATTAAAAACTTTAAAAATTTTGTACATGTATGAAAATAGGCCAAGCATCATTTGAGAGGGTTTTTTTTTTAAATTCCGTATAAATGTTTAACTTTTTGTTATTTTTACTCAAATAAATTAGTTTATATTTAACATTGATGGAATGAAATTTTTTCTCTAATTCTTTTATCGAAACATACCCTTATGACTATCTTAACAAATGGTTGAGGATTTGATTCTAATCCTCGGTATGAAACAGCTTTAAAATTTGTAACCAATATCTATCCCTTAATAGGTTTATAGAATGTAAATGATTAGTTACTAGACTTACTCCGACAAATACCCTGAAAAAAAAAAACACACCCTAATGAACTATACATGAATAATATCCATTATAGATTACCCTATAAAGTTTTAAATTCACTCCCCTTTTTAATACACCCTTTTCTTAATCAAGCACTTTTCTCTTTTCTGTTTTTAAGTTGAAGTAGCTCCAAGTACCATAATCTAGAAAAGTGAACAAGGCAAGTTTAGCTTAGCTATCTTGAAAAAGGTGTCTTGTCTCAATAAATTTGTAGACCAAAACACCCCTCATCCACATCTATACTCTCGTGATTCCCCCACTTTTGCTTCATTTTTAAGCCAATTTTGTGCTTACGAGAAAAAAAGAAAGGCTTTTTTTACTTTCAAGTCCAAACGCTTCATCTAGTTCATGATATAGGTTTACCCCATGAGCAATATAACTATGATTTGGTCACAAACTTCTCTCTTTTAGGCTTTTCTATGCACCTAACCTGGGCTACTCCTGCCCCAATGGGCTAGTGTTCAAAGTTCAAACATATTTTCTTTTTAGGTTCTCAAAGTTGTCTAACAATATGTCCAAATCTTCATGGTCTTGAATTGCTGGCAAAAGATTCATGGTCTAACAATATGATCATTTCAAGTTATTCCTTCAGATTTCTTTTTATATTCTTCATGATCGTTTTATAGTTTATGTTTGAGGTCTAGGGTTCATCACTATCCCTCTCAACAGTGTCATCTCCAAATAGGGGTAAGCCAGAAAATTACTTTGGAGGGTCGAGATGAATCATAAATTATTGGGGCGCAAAGTATAATTTTATCATTATACTAATATGTGATTTCATAAAAAAAATTTAAGGGGCTAAATAGAAAATCTACCATTTTGGGGGTCCAAGCCAACCACCTGCCCTTTGCCATCGTTTTTATCTCCAAAATTCGATCTTACATTCCCTCCTTGATTGTATAATGTACATTACAATTACATCCAACACTTTTTTATTTCATTTTAATTATTTTGAAATTCAGTTTGAGCAAGATTTAATTATTAAAATTTTTTTATAATGAAATTAAATTGAATTAAACTCAAGTTTACATTAATAACTTCAAATTTTAAGTACTAAAAAGCAATATCATTTCCAATTCAAAAATCATCTTTTTATTACCAAATCTAATCATGTTTTCCATACCCTTTTATTATTCTTTTTTGTTTTTAGAGAAACAAACAGATATGTACGCAGCTATCATTTAACAAAGGGGAGACATATATGAAGAATCTGCAATAAGCAAAGGCAAAAATTTTAGATCAAAACACCAACAATGCAAAAAACCCAACCTAAAGCAAAGCTTTGTCGCCTCCTTTGATCACCACTTTATTCAAGAGTTTATTTTATTATTATCCTAATGACGCAGATCTATTAACTTGTATTTTCATGTTTTTTTTTCCCTTTAGCCACCTCTCCGACAGACACCCAACTCATCATGTCATGCCCTAACAAAACACTTTTTACTGTCTCAATATGCAATAATTGATTAATTAATTAGGGTTTTCCCCCCTTATGATGGCCCAACTGTAGTCATTGTTATTACTTTCTATAATAATAGTAATTTGTTAAGGAGGTCGATTTTTTAAAAGAAATTTCCGAAATGTCGTTTATAGTATAGTAATTGATTTTCTAACAATAGAAAGTAAGTGAATTATAAGTTTTAGGTTTACAATTCAAGTCTTTTCACATGCAAGTGAGTTTTATAATTATTACACATCTTATATTGACACATCTGCTTTAAATATTGCAAGTCCACCAATCGAGACATTTTTAGTTCTATGAACCAAGCTCACCAGGTAGTTAATTGTTCACAGCACATTAACTCTTGACAGAGTATAAAAGAAAAAATCTCACCAAAAAAACAAATAGAAAACAATCAGCTATCCATCAAACAACATGTCTAAAACTTCTTCCAAGTTATCCCTCAATATAATCTAAATTAAATATACATATTATTTTTTAATGAAAAAATATTAATTATGTGTTACTTATGTTATACGTAGCCGTGTGTATATATATATTTAAAAATTAATCAAGGTATGGTTATGTAGATGAGTCTGAAATATCATTAGCATAATAATGGTTAAAAGCTGACCAAAGTCGTTCAAATGAATACCATTATTAAACGAAAAGTCCACAGCTTTACAGTTTGAAAGGTCATTAAAGATGGGTCACGTAGATTTCAGAATTTCCTAATCAAAAACCCAAAACAAGACATTTTTCAAAATAAAAAAAAAAAGAAAAAAATCACTTATAAATTTGGGTCTGGTTGGGAAAGTTTTAGGCATATCTAACACAGACATCACTTATAAAAATTTGTCCTTATTTGTTGAAACTTGAAGCCTCTTAAGTTGCCCTAAATGATTAATACAATGAAATGGTATATATGTAGAGCAGCAAACAAAAATTATCATTGTACACATTACATTAAGGATTTAAAGTCGATGTCGTTTTCCCCGTGCATGCATATCGATCATGTGTTTCTAATTTTTCTTATTTATATTTTATTAAGCTGATAAATTTTTTCAAAAAAATTTCTCTCCCAATAATCGAAGCTGTCGTCTCCATGCATGCATATGGATCATGTGTTTCTATTTTATATATTTTTCTGGTGAGTTGATTAATTTTTTCAACAAAAATCTTCTTCTAATAATCGAAGTCTTTGTTCTTATGTCGAGTGTTGTCCTTCACCTCCACCAAGAGTCGTGTACTGTTCACGAGGGATGTCTTCCTTGATAGTGATACAAGGATATGACCTGCAAGACTCAAACGATAAATGTCAGTATATGGCGTGATATTAGGGCTACTATACTTGAAAGTATGCTGCCTGAGTCCTTTAGGTTGGTAGTTTGGGTCCCTACACACCTAGGTGACCTACATAATTAATATCATGCCTTACACTAACACTTCTCCTTTGAGTCTTACAGTTTGTATCTTTGTATCACCACCTAGGAAGCTCCCCTCACTGGATCCCTTAACATATTTAATATAATAATTATATAATTTTATTATCAATAAAGTGTCGTTATTTGATATATAAATAATATACAATATTATAAACTATCGGTGCATCAAATATAATTCATCCTTGTTATAATCATGTTGAATGTCTCTCAATTTCCATTGGAAATGGAGGACAATTACCTCACCAGTCAAGCAAAGTAGGCAATCTTTTCTATATGTAATTTTAATTTCATGATGTTTTTGTTTTCTTCATTTTTCATCGTTTTCATGTTTAGGGCTGTTTTTCTATTACCATTTTTAAACAAAAAGGCAGCAAAGAGAGAAAAATAAATAAGGCTCCAAGAAAATATAATCTGGCCTAGAAAATTTTCATTCTACAAATCATCCAATATTTTTGTTTTATAATTTCTTCCTTTTTTTAAAGAATTATCAAATTGTGATTTTTCAAATCATAAAGTTGAATTAGATTTTTTTAATGATAAGTTAGTGAAAACAAATTTGGGGTTTTTCTTTTTTCAAATCATAAAGTTGAATTAGAAATCAATTTCTCCTTTAAATGTCATAAGAAAGTTTAGATTTAGATTGAGAAGGGATTGTATGAAACTGTAATTACACATTATCTTTTTTCATTTCCAAAATCAGATTTTTCTTCCTGATTCTCATTTTTTTCCCTAAAAAATTCAAATCCAACTAAAATAGCAGTTTCATACAACCCATTCTCGTTTGGATTTCGTTTTTTTATTTTTCAAATTTCATATCAGTCAACTAATTAATCTTTTAACAACTAATTTGGACTAAGATCATAATAAAAAATAGTAAGAAAATCAAATTATGTCAAAAGGGTTAAAATATGCACCAAGTCTTTATGTTTCTTTGTAAATTTAGAATTTGATCCTTCTATTTTTATTTTAAGGAATTTAGTTCTTATATTTTTCAAATTTCGAAATTTAAGTCTAATTGTTAACACCACCTTAAAATTCTTTTGTCAAATTTGTCGAGATGACATTTTAAAATAAACAAAAAATCCTCACTGGTAGACTTGTAACAATAAATAACGTTGTAATTAACTTGAAATTAATAGAAAAACTTTAACAATACTAACAATTGAACTTGCATTTTTAAATTTAAAAAATAGACAATTTAAATTTCTTAAAATAAAAAAAACTAAATTCTAAATATATAAAAAATATAAGGCTTAGAGTACATTTTAATTATAAATGGAAAATGGAACAAAGACTTCACCCTGCAATTTCTAGCCTTAATTATGAGAAGGGAGAAGTTGGTAGAAATCAATTGACGAAAAGGGACAATAAAAATAGAAAATTTAGTAATGGGGTATTAAAGAAGAAAGACCATAGTTGAAGTCACTTTCAACCTCATAAAAATGGAAAAGAAGCGAAGTGGGTTTATTTACTACATGAAAGTGGTAGTGGTTTTGTTCATAAAAAATTCGAAAATTTAAATTTTGAAAAATATATTTATAGAGAGGCAGAAGCGGAGGGGTAGTCAGTGTGGCCTTGCTCTTAAAAAAATTTGTTTTTATAATTCTTTTAGTTTTTAAGAAATTATAAATTAGTATAATAGTAAAAATTTTAAAAAAAAATTATTCAATTTTTACCTCAAATCCTTGTAGAGAGAATAGGATAATATTTATTGGTCAAATTCTGTTATTATACCTTGTACTTTGCGTAAGTTGTGGATTTAGTATTTGTACTTTAATTTGGTCATTTTCAATCCCTCTACTTTTAGAATTTGAAAATTTTAGTCCTAACCATTATTCATTAAGTTAAGTTCTGTTATTTTTTAAATTTGATGTGTTAAATATACTATCACATGTGTCATGTTATGTTTGTTTGTTATTTTTATATATTAGTCATAATAAATTAGTTAATAGATTTAACAGTTGTCGTTTGCATCAAGATGAAAATTTTGAAATTCAAAAAATATAGCCACTAAAAATGATCCAATTAGTGAATGTGGACTAAATCTATAACTTTACGCATAATATAAGACTAATAACATAATTTAACCAAACTGATTTAACTATCACCATTGGATCAGATCTTAAATTTCAAAATTCGAAAAATATAATACCTAAAATTAATCAAATTAAAGTATACTCCATAATTTACACAGATTACAGGGTCTAATAACAGAATTTAACCATATTTATTTTTAATTGACATGAAATTTCTTGAGTTTTAAAAGAAAATCACATGAGGGACATAAAATAAAACCAAATCATGTTTTTCCCTAAACAATTCCCCAACATATCTTTTCCCTCAACACAAAATTACCTTTCAAATCTTCCCTTTTTTCAATTAATGCATATAATATAATATATAATAGACAGGAAACACATCTTTTAGGAAAATGCCTCCTAACCCAACTGCCATGGAACAGTTCCTATTATTGTTTTGTTCTTTTTCTTCATCATCTAGACAAAGTAAAATTCTGCTTTTATATCCTATATTTTGTATAAATTGTGAATTTAGTTCATACATTTTTCGAATCAGTCAATTTTAGTCATTTTATTTTTTAAATTTTGAAATTTTAGTCTAGGTTAAATGGTAGAAGTTAAATCTATTTGGTTAAATTTTACTATTAATATTATATTATGCGTAAAGTTTTATATTTAATCTATGTTCTCTAACTGAATAATGTTTAGTCTCTATATTTTTCAAATTATAACATTTCAATATTAATACAAATGACCATTAGTAAACCTATTAATTGATTTGTTTTTAGTAATGCATGGAAATAGCAACCTATCATATCATTATACATGCTATAATATATTTGTCGTATTAAAAATAAAAATAGTAGAATTGAATTTAATAAATTCAATAACTACCATTTGGTTAGGACTAAAATTTTAAAATCCTAAAAGTATAAAGATTAAAAATATTAAATTAAAATACAATGACTAAATCCATAACTTATACAAGAACTAATAGCAAAATTAAACCTCCAAATACAGAAAGAGATCCATTTGAGACAAGATCAGGCAAATTAGGGTATTGTCTTTAATGTTTTATGAATTTTATGTTATAGTTCCATTCTCTTTTTTGAGAAGAAAGCTAAAAACAAATACTATATATTGGAAAGGGTTTTGCATTATTAAATTTATTTTGATAAAATAAAATAAATTATATTAAACAACTAAGTACATATAAGATAAAAAAAATTGAAGAATTCTCGATCCTGTGGCAGTTAATCAATTGGACCGGATCTAAGTTAAGTTCCATTGATTTATAAAAAATCTTATTCGAGATTTAGTACATCGAATTTGTGCACAACTTTAATTTAATGATAATGTTTGAAATTTTAAGTTCTAGTTTCATGATTCGTAAAAGGAATATATTTTTTAATTTTAGTTTTTCTATCAATGTTATTTTTTATTATCAAAGAGAGATTAGTTTAGATCTCAATTATCTCATTAATTTTTATTATGGTTTTTGTTATATTATATGTCGATAATGACGGTAAAATTGATTGTAAGTTAAAAAAAAAGAAAAATAAAAATACATAGATTTTATGTGAAAAATCTACTAATGTTGAAAAACAACAATACAATAAATTTTAGACTGCACGCATTCTTTTTATAATTAACGTCTAATAGAAAAAGTAGAATCATTTACGGATTCGACCTGTGAGGCAAGGTCCGTACTTATTTTATCTCTTTAAAAAATAAATTGCGCCTCAAATTTTTTAGGTCAAATCAATCGAAATTCGGATTGCATAACTTTAATAATTTTTGTAAGTGATTGTCCCGTGGTTCACCGGAGTCATTGCACTAGAGCCTTCTTTCCTGTGGTTGTTGTCACATGTGTTGGCTTATGGTTTCTTTTTCTATCCGCATTTCAGCTGTCTCCTTTGTGGCTTGACACCCTTTTTGGGGATTCGATGTGGCATGGTCTCCTTCGAAGGCATGCATGCTGGTGCCTGGTTGCATTAACCTTGCTCTTAAAACTGCTACTAATGCTCACTTCCTCTCCTTTCCCAATTTGGTGACAGGTTTTAGGGGTTGGCTTTTTTTTTTTGCTTGGCCGTCCGATTTCATCATTATACTTTGGGGATTCTTTGGGTCAATTTTGTTGTAATTATTTATTTTTATCGTAATTAAGGTATTTATTATCAATTTAGTCAAAATTTCTAATCCCAACTCAATTACCAATTTTTTTAAAGAAAAAGAAAATTAATAAAAAAAAAGACAAAAATGAACACACACAATGATAGCAAGCTCAAAGAAAAAAACACACATAATCCTAATCTAAATTATACTTATTGAACAAGATTTTTCAATAAGTGGCTTTAAATCCTCCTTTCTTCAAATGTTGCTTTCATTTTGATAAAATTTGATTCCATAAATAAAAACCAAAACACTTTCTTCACGCAAATTAATCGTAGTTGAGACGTTAAATTCCAATCAAATCACAATTAATTAAGCAATCATAGTACAGAAAATTAAATTAAATTAAGTAAAAAGATTTTGATTAGTGGGTAATTATGGGAAACTTGTGGAACCCAGTAAAATTCCATTTGTATTGTAAAAGGTGAATTTAGTGAAACTGTTAAAAATAAATAATATTGTTTTTGAAGTGCCAAATCACCTAACTTTGAACCATGCTTAATTTGATCCCCCCCAAAAACATATAAATTAATGGTGATTACTATTCAGAAACAGGTGTGAATGTTTTGATATTTAATCAAATAATAATTTTAATGATTTGACAATTCATCTTTTTGGGAAAAAAATGTGTAAAACTTTAACTTATTCTAAAATGTCTAATCAATTAAAATTGAATCTTATGCTTAATATAAACTAATGGAATTGACCAAAAGTCTAATTTATTTCATCATCAAACATTCAATCAACTTAAATCCACTAAAAATGACATTTGTATTATCACAATGAAAAATTAATAAAAGCTAATAACTATTTTCAAAAAATAAAAATACAAGGTGTTACCTTTTCAAAGTTAATATTGAAATTGAATCGAGTCAGTCAATTTGATTAAAAATACGTTAGTGTATTTGTTTAAAGTAATAAAAATAATATGTTGATTTATGAATTGGTATAAATTAAATTGAGTTAAAAAAATTAACTGTGTATATGATTGAATAAGTTGAATATGATTTTATGTTTTTAAATTTTTATGATTTTTTTTATAATTTTTTAATTAAAACTGAATTAATTGGCCGAATCAAGAATCAATGATAGAACTGATTTGACTATTGATCTTATTTAATATTGATGTTGATATTTAAAAATTTTAAGATATAATTAAGAAAAACTTATATCAATATTTTATTTTGACAAATTAATGATATTATAAAAATTAAGTAATCAAATTTCGCATTATAAGAATTGAATCTATAATTTCAGTATAGTAAAAAGATCAAACCCAAAATTTTACCACTAATATAATCATTGAAGGATTAACACTAATTAATCACCGTGATCAAACCATGATCAAGGGTGACGTCAAGGAGGCAAGTAGAGATCTCAACTTCCAAATTGATACATTTACATTCAAAATTATTAGAATTTATAAATTTATAAATTAATAGAATAGTAAAATTGTATTTTAATCTTTTAAAAAATTATAATTTAATTTTAACTTTTTCAAATCATTTTAAAAATTATAAAAATTTTAAATTAACACAATAACAAAATATCAAAAGCCAAATTTAGAATCAAATTAAATATTGTAAGTTATTAAAATCGGATCGATTAGACTAAAAATCGATTGATACACTAGTTCAATGTAAAGGAAAGAACCAATTGATTTACAAGTGAGTACAACAAATCAATTGAATTGAGATAAAAAATCAATCAAACCGATTAATAAAAGATTTATAAGTTTTAATATATATTTTTATTTTTATTTTTTTTAATACTTTAATTAATTAAAACAAAATTGATTGAATTAAAAAAATGATAGTATAATCAATTCCATTCCAAAATTATTTATAAAATAGGGAGAAGGTACTTGAACAAAATGATAATCTTTTTACCTTTTAGCTCCAACTTTTGTCGCAGAGAAAAAAATTTACTGTACTAACTACCAACAGGCAAATAGCTGTTATTATCTTAGGCTCATAGGGATATTTTCGTCATAAAAATAAAATAAGCATGGATCTTTGGAAAGGACATAAAAATATTAAGAAAATAGTTTGATTGAATTTTAAGTCAATTTGTATTGATATTGTTGTCAATACATAAAGACATGTGTTCGAGGTATAAAAACACATTATTTTTTTATTTATGAGTTGGAAAAGAATTATGAATAGTTCTAAACATTTTATCAAATATAACGGGAACTAATAAAATTTTTCAATAAAATAAAATAAAATAAAAATGATTAACTTTATTTTTGTATGAAATGACAAAGAAACCCCCACTGAATCATCAGAGACAGTAGAAAAGTAAGTAGGTTGGCTGCCTGCCTAACCTTTCCAGCCGGAGTTTAGTAAAAAAGTAAAAGTTAAATCAAAAGGGAATATCAAACATAATGGTATAATTATAATTTTAGGCCTCTAATATTACCAAAATTTAAATTTAATCACTTTATTTTAATTTGACGTAAATTTGATTCTTTATTATTTTTTATAATATTACTAGTAAGTTCAATTTAATAAATTTATTTGTTGCCATTTTTGAATTGGTAGAGTATGCCATTGAGTTTTGGGGGCCTATTTAAAATTTTTAAAATTTTAGGAGTCAAATTATTTTTTAAAAAAAATAGGTGCTTAAAAAGAATTTTCAAAAAATTTTAAAAATTTAAAAGGAATAATAAAAATTTTCAAAAATTTTGAAAGATTTAATTAAAATTTTCAGTACTTTTAGAAAGCTTAACTAGAATCTCTAAATATTTCTGGGGCTAAATAACATTTTCAAATATTTTAAGGAGCATAATCAAACTTCTCCAAACTTTTGGGCCCCTAGTTCCAACGTAGTTCCTACCACTGCCCATATTCGATTAATCCATGATGTTAAGTGTTTTTTTAATTTAATTTATGACTTTAATAACTATAACTAATCAAGTTTAGAGTACTAATAACATATTTTAAAAAATTAAAAGATTAAATTAAAATAAATAGATTAAATTATAAATTTCACAATACTAGAAGGACTAAATCAAAAATTAAACCCAAATACAGAAGAAAGCTAACTATAAATCAATCAAACAGCGCGTTACGACGGCAACCACAATGCCGCCGTTCGCAGAGATAAGACTAGAAGCAATGACTTTAGACCCACGCGCTATTAGAATCATATAAAGACACGATTGCTCAAAAGTGGGGCCGTAATCTAAAAAGATGAATATGATTGGACTGTGTTGTTAAATCGCGTTGGGTGTGCGCCGCAAGCTTTCTTTTCGGAGTTTTTTTAACTTTTGATTTCAACCACTTATTTTTATCTCGTTGTTTGTGAGTAATAATAGTTTTTTCTAAGTTTGTTTTTTTGGGGGCTTATTTTTTTACTCTTCTTTTCTTTCTTTTTCCCTTTACCATGTCGTAAAAAGTAAATTTTGCTTTACCTTTTTTTATTTACTTGTCCATTCATTTTATATATATCATTATATTTCACGTTAAATATTAGGGTTAAATCGAATTTTGGAGTTTTAACTTTACAATTACTTTTATATTGAGGATTGAATTATATTTATTATGAACTTAGTAATTCATCCTCATTCGGGTTTAAATTTTATGTGTTAACGTGAGAATAATTGTCAAGTTCAATGACTAATTTGGACAAAAAAATTTCAAACCCTAATATGAAAATAATTGGTTACTTTAGGCCATAATGTGAGAACAATTATTGAGTTTAAGGTCTAACTTGAAAAAAAATTAAATCCCTAATGTGGGAATAACTGTCAAGTTTAAGACCTAACTAGAATAAAAAAATTAAATCTCAATATAAGAATAATTATCAAGTTTAAGCTTAATTAATGATTTAACCTAAATATTAACTTAGGTTTAACATTTTCAAAAATAATTATTAGTGCATAATGTATTTTTAAAAAAGAAATATGTTAGACTCAAAAGATGACAAAAATATCTAAATCAACCAATACTTTAATTTGAGAATTCATTTGTTGGATTTAGATTTGACACTCTGTATTCTTTGTTTGGATAAAAAATAAAAAAGTTGGATTTTAATTTTGGAAAATCCAACTCTAATTTCATAATACTTAAATTTTGAATATCAAATTCCATTTTAAAACTCTAAGATTGATTAAAAAATATGATAACTTTTTTTTTGTTCTCTCTTCTTTGGCACTTCATTCAACACTCAAACAATAAATAAATAATTTTATTTATAATATATCATCACCGAAATTTAAATTTTCTAGAATTTAACCAGTAGGTGAACAGTCAGATCACCGTTATCAATTCAATCGATTCAACCGATCCATTAGTTTGGTTGAATAAATTATTAAAAATAAAAATATTTAAAGATAAATAAAATAAATTCATTCGGTTCGAACAGCAGTTCAACTAGTCCGATCGGTTAATAAGTCAATAAATCTAACCTCTTATTTCAGGCTGGTACCTCAATTGATTTTTGATCCAATTGTTTTGACCGGCTAGTTCAATTCAATTATGAAAGCAGTGACGAAGTTTCATGCATTTAATTTAATATAATATAAATATTCAAAATTTTCATTTATACCATAATATGCACAATTTTAATTTTAAACCCTTGACTTTTAATTTAGACCTAAGTAAGTCCACTTATGCTCAGTGTAATTGGTCGACCAACTGGTCCAATCCGATTTTCAAAACCTAACTAGTGATTGAATTGATTGGGCCATTGGTTTGTTGGTCTAATCGGTTCGATCAGTTTAACCGGTACAATCTGTTTGACCTATCTGTTCAGATCTATGAAATAAATCATTAAAAAATTCATAAAAATAAAAAATAAAAAATTGGCTCAACCAATTTAACCGCCTAATCAATAGGTTTGTACTAATTCCCAAGTCAGTCAATCTAATGCCTTTCTCCAAACCAATATCAAACCAATACATTGCCTAATTCCCAATTTGACTGGCCAATCCAATTCAGTTCAAACAACAATGTTCAAAATAGACAATTAAATTAAAAAAATTTATTTTTAAAGACTAGAATTAGTATGAAATCTAAATCTAAATTTGAATTATCCAAACAATGAATTTAGATTAATTCAAAATTTTGGGTTTCAAAAATTTTAATTCCCAAACAAAAAATTTAGAAATAATGAATTCATAATTCATATATATTTAAAGCTAAAATTTTGCAATCCAAATCCAATCTAAATTCTAGTTCCCAAACGCTACCTTGGAAAGTTTTGAAATTTAGGTAGTATTTGGAAAGACATTTAGTAATTGGATTTGAGTGTAATTGTTTATAATTATATAAACATGACATGTTTGAGTAACAATTGTAACTGGTAGGTCTTACTAAATTAGGTGTAATTGAAACACTCAAATTACACTTTACAATTCTTAATGAGAGAGTGAGAATTGGAGTATTTACAGCCAAATTCAATTATCATATGCCTTTCCAAACACTCATACAAGATTTAACTTTAAAAATATATTTTTATAAAAAAAATTATATTATAAGCATGAGGATGTAGGAGTGTTTGTGATGATTATGGTAAAAAAATATCAAATTATATTATAAATCCTAAAAACATATATTATAAAAAATAATTTATGTGTATTTTATAGAGTTATAACAAAAAATTATATTATTTAAATCCTAAAAAATTTAAAATTGTGACAAAAATATCACTATAGTCCCTCTCAATTTCAAAATTGAGCAAATTGGTCCCTCTCAAAAAAATTGAAGTAATTTAATCATTGTCAATTTCAAAAGTGAGTAACTAAGGACATTTAATCACAACATTAATGTTTTCAATCAATTGTAAATGATCTTGATTGGTATAGTAATAAATTTAACCATCAAAGTTTACATGTTTTTTGTCAAATTGGACCTAATGTAACAAATTTATCTCGGAACATTTGTATAAATGTTAAGGTTAAAATTGTTGAATTTATTAGAATTGTGGTCAAAATGATAAAATATGTAAACATCAAAAGCTAAATTTGTTACCATATCAATGAAAATTATGTGCAATAGAATATATTAACGTCATGCTTAATTGTCGTTAATTGCTTAATTTCGAAATTGAGAGGAACTGGAGAGGTCTTCTAACCTAATTTTTATTACCCGTCTAAAAAAAATTATCATATGGTAATTAATATTTTTAAAAAATATAAATTATGTAACCATGTAACTATAACTTGTAATTACAATTTACACTATTAAACATGACATAGAGAACTACGATATAATTATAATCTATTAACTAAACACATCTGTGTTGTCTAAATTTAAAATTTAACGCAACTTAAATCAACTCATATAATAATAATAGTAAATAAGGCATTGACTTAATGCTAAGACTAAAGTTTTGTGAATTTGAGTTTTCAATTTTGATACCCGTCGTGTTAAAACATAAGTGAGTTTTTAGTTTAGATTTTTATTCTTATTTAAGATTCATTATATGTAGACATAGGGGTAGCCTCATAAGGGGTAAGTAAGAGTTTTAAGCCTTAAAAATGATAGGATTCCAATTAAGTCCTTTTTTATAAGCTGATATAATGATTGAATTGTGTTCATCAATTTATATTTTAATTCCACCCTAATATTTTTTGGGTATGTAGGTTATTGTATTGACTATCAAATTAACTGTTCTGGGTCAACTATATTGATAGTTATTTAAATTTATACTTATAATTGTGGTTGTATTTGTAACCAATAACAATGCATGTATGTCGTAATTAAGTCCACCACTCTCAACACAAATGAAAAAACACTCTTTCATAAGCTTCTATGCCTTCTCTCAAGAAAAGAAAGAAAGAAATCCTCCATCACAACCATTGCTACCGACCTTTGTGTCTACCGGCGCCAGCCTCCTCTTTTTCTTTCTTTTGTCTTTCGCAGAATTACTTTGTGATCCCTCTCATTTTTTTTTCTTTTTGGTCTCTAGCCACCGAAATGGCGGGGGTTCTCGGCAACTCGTAGGCTTCCACGATTTTCCCTTGGAGTTTTGCTGTTTTGGCTCCTTTTTCTTTGGTTGGGAGACTCATCAATACAGTTGTAAATGAATAGAACTTAAATGAATAAATTACTGTTCATGCTTGTTTTTTTATATTTTTAAGTTTGTTTATATTCATTAAGAATTTCAGAATTGTGTTCTTCGTTTATTTAAAATCATGTGTATTAATTTCTTTTCGTTTAAGTTAAATGAACAAATTTATGAGTAGTAAACAAACAAACAATAAATAGACATATATATTTGCATATAAAATAATTAAATATTAATAACCGAACAATAAACGAATTTTAAATGATTTATTAAATAAGCCTTAAACGAACATAAACAAGTTTATTCATGAACATAAATGAATTAGATAAATTTTGTTCATGTTCGATTCATTTATTAAGTAAACCTCAAAAATTTGCTCATTTTCATTTATTTAACTAGAAAAACGAACAAAAACCAAATTGTCCATTCACGGTTCATTTGCAACCCTACTCCTTCATCCTTGCTTCAGCAAGATCTCTGCATTCTCGGTGAAACACAGTCGTTGCTGGGAATTCATTGACTCCTTTTTAAATACATATTATCTTTCGATTAAAGAATTCGAAATATGAGTAGGTGTAAGAATTTTGTTTTATATATTTATAAAGCTTGTTTGTATATTACAAGTTTAAAACACTGTTTCCCATACTTTGCATGTTATATCATACAATACTAGATATAATCACAATAATGATAACCACATTTTTTAAAAAATTTCTGCATTGGTATTACGTGTTATTTATAGAAGATAACCCTTTAGTTTTTCCTTTTTTTCTTTTTAATCCTTTTCTCTCAAATCCCAATAAATCCGAATTTAGGAAAAGGGATACTTGTTCACAAATCGAATCTTTTTGAAGATTACACTACAAAATTTGATGTTGGATGTCAAGTTTTGCTTTGCATTATAATTATAATTATTTATTATTAGCCTTTAATTAAACCACAATAAACTTTGTAAGAGTAAAAAAGATAGAGAGAGGCAACCACAAACAAATGACGTAAACCAAGAAAAAAACAAATTTAAAGAGAAAACATGTGGGCAAATTCAGAGACAGTAAGAACATTAACTTTTTTGCCTTTTTTTTTTTTGGCTTTTATTACTGCCGGGATTCACAGTCTGTCTGGGGTTAAAACACAAGTGTAAAGATTTTTTTTTCATTGATTTGGGCGCCCTTCATGCTTTTTACCATACGTCCACGTTGCCCCTTATACATTGTTTTTTCCCTATTAAAATAAAAAGGATTAATTCCATCAAATGCTCATATATTTTTGTTTTAACTTAAATTGATCCCTGAATTTCAAAAAAATTTAATCGAGTCTCAAAGTATCAGTATTGACGTCTTTTCATCAGCCTAACCATCAATTTAAGCTTAGGTTTGGTGAGGATTATATTTAAAATATGTGGATTAAATTTTAATTATGATATACTTATTACATTAATAATTTGGAAGTGATGTTAAAAATATAAAATGTTAATAAAAAATTTATAGATATTTTTTTAATACGTTAGATCTAAGTTGTTAATTAAGTATGTAAACATGAATTTACAAATTGATTTGCATTTTTTAATATGTTACAAATTATATTTGAGTTGGAATTTAACATCAAGTTGATGGCTAGGTTTGAGTTGTTAATTAAAGGACTTGATCGATACAATGCTCATACTTTGAAGATTCAATTAGAATGCTTTGAAGTTTAGAGACCAAGTTAAAATCTAGGTCGTAGTTTGAAGATGTATGGTGCTTACCTTTGATAAAATCTAGACATGTCAATTTTGATCGTAACTCAAAAATCCTTTTAAATCAACTTGAATCTAAACTTAATCTAATTGTATTTGATCATAAAAAGTCAATAATTTAAACCCATCCATTATGAATTCAAAGTGAACCAAATAAATACTTTGAAATGACATGAACATGACGTGACAATAAACCAAAATGATTTGAATTATTAATACCCGATAAAAAGAAACTCGAACCTTAAACCTTAAATCTAACTTCAAAATTGATCTAAATTTAAAATGATTTAAAACCCAAAATTAATCCCATAAAAATACTCAAAATTTTTAAATATTAATTCATTAAATCCAAATTAACAACACTCATTCCATTCAAAGTTTGAGTCAAATCACAACTTCCTGTCGCACTGGAAATAATATTTTATATTAGATTTCTTATTTCTTTTGCTGTCAAATCGCCAATTATACCCTTACATACGTGGTTATCGAATACCCACGGGAAGGCCCATTATAGTACTTGTATGCTTCTAGCCGGAATCGCACAATCCATTTTTATGTTATTTATGTTATGACTAAGTCTTTTTTTTGAATCCTATCTATCAAAACTCCTATAACACAAGTTTTTTGACAAAAGGTGGCAAGGCCCTAATTTTCAGGATTTTTTAGGCCCTTATCTTGATTACGCCCAATTCCCGACAAAAGGTCCCTTTATATACAATAAATAATTCCCTATAGAAAATAATACATAAACATAAAATTCCATTAGACGTGTTCATGAATCAAGTAGGATCAAATAGAATTCAGTTTCTAAAACATTTCCGTCTCTAACTTAAACTCAATTTGCCCAAATAACCCATTTATTGTAAAAAATAATCTAACCCAAAGTAAAAAAGAAAAAAAAAATCTGATCCAAAGCAGATCAAACCGACCAAAAAGATCTCTATGAAGACCTCTAATTCTAATTTAGTAAAAATTATAATCGGAAAGGTAGGACTATTTTGTAATTATAATGGAAGAGTGCCCCATAAGGTAAAGAAAAATGGAACACCAGAGTTTGTCATATTATATAACCTTAAATTATTTTATAATTAGTTTAGGATTATAATTAGTATAATATTTTATATATAATTTATCTTATTTAAAAATTTGATGCTGTCCAAATTTCTTATTATTTTATATCACATAATGTTATAAAATGTAAATTATACTACTAGTTAGTTAATTATGTTTTTTGGTCATCTATTCATGAAAAGTTACAAAATGATCTTTCAATTATTTAATTTCATCTTTTTGGTCACTCAATTATCTTGGATTTTTGTGTGTTTCCATTGTTTTGTTAGCCAGCTGGTGACTAAAAAAATAAAATTAAATAATTGGATGACCATTTTGTAATTTTTCATAGCTAGATAGTTAGAAAATTAAAAAAATATTATAGTTGAGTGATCTCTACTATAATTTACCCTTAAAAATTTGATGATCTCCCAATTCCTTATTATTTTATAATATAATAATATTTTAATTAGAATTAGATGCACTAAACATTCCCAAACTACGATCTTTATATTAAATTAGTCCCTAAACTTCAAAACTTTTTAATTATATCCTCAATATTATATTAAAAGATCCTTTCATTATTAAAATTATTAATTTAATCGTTGACCCTTCAAGTTTTATCTAATTAAATTTAAAATAAAAATTTTAAGGAAATAAGATGTGGTCGTATAATTTTTAAAAATAAAAACAAAAAATAAAAGAGTGAACGGTAAAGGTTATAAAACCTTTGCAAACTTCAAATCAAAGAATTTTAAAACATTTATTCTTAAAATATTCAATTAAAATTTTCGTTTGTCATATAAGATTTTAAATTAGAATGATTTAAAGTTTAGGGACCAATTTAAAATAAATATCATATTTTGAGGGTTTTGGTGGAATTAACTCATTTAATGATACTTTTAAGGACATAATAATAATATATTCTAAAATAATGGGAAAGACAATACAGTATTTACCCACAGTAGCCATTGACAGTAACCCTTAAGATATAGAAAGAAAGAGAGAGGGAAAACAATGGTGTATGAAAAAAGAATTGCCCAAAACTAAAAATTTATATTCAAAGAGAAGAGAGAGAAAGATAGGGACTAGTCTTTAGAGAGAGAAAGATGAAGAAGAGGCAGAGAGCACTTTATTTGCCTTTTTTATGATGCACGCATCCATGGCAGAGGAGGTACTTGCTGTAGCTGCAAAATTTATAAGCCAATGGAACTTCAAAAATGGAGTCTTTGCTTTGAGCTTGTGAAATAGAAGCAAAAAAAAAAATGGAGCTTTGGAGAAAAAGAAGGGTTAAAGTGAAGAAGAACAACAAAAGGAGCTATTTTGACAAATGGGTGTTTTTCTTTTAAAGCTTAGAGATTGATTTTCATGGAGTTTTCTCTCTTGTAGGAAAAAAAACAGTTTTTTTTTTGTTGTGATTTTTTTTTTAACAAATGCACTTTCAGTTCCAACCTAAAGTTGGGGTGGAACTTGCTGGGTTTGCTTCGATTTATCAAGACAAGTGGGCAAAACAGCAAGAAGATAATAGTTTCAACGACCAAGAACCAACTTCTGTTCTTCATATGAGAAGCCAAAGTCCACCTACATCAGCATCAACTCTTTCTTCTTCTTTCAACGGCGGATCCGGGGGTGGCGGTAGCGGCGTTAATTTCACTACTACCACCATTGTACCACCTGAAAGCACCCAACTTGAGTTTCAACCGATCCAAAGTGAACTAGACCTTGTTACAACAGGACCTGTTGGTGTTCAAAGATGTAACAATCTTGGTATAGAAGATTGGGAAGCTATGTTATTTGAGTCAACTGTTTCACCGAGTCAAGACCAAAACTCACTCCTCCGTTGGATCGCCGGTGATGTTGATGAACATGGCGTTAAACAACTTCTTCAAACTGGTCCTGATTTTATTCCCGGGCTTGACCCGATGGATCCTGGTAATTTGGGTTATTTTCCTCAAAATCCAATCTTTACTTCACCACCTGAAAGTATTGGCCTTTATCAACAACTTGAAAACCAGGAAATGAAACCCCAGATTCTAAATCCCCCAAATCCCAACTTTTTCTTACCATTTCCACAAGAACAACAACCATTACCAAAGAGACTCAATCATGGTCAGATCCCAAAGCTACCATTCTCAGACCATGAGTTGTTTATCAAAAAACAACAGCTTGTTGGGTTTCAAGAACAGAAGCCATTAATGGTGTCTCAACAACAACAAGCAGCCACATTGTTGGACCAGCTTTGTAAAGTAGCAGAGATGGTAGAGACTGGGAATTTCTCACACGCGCAAGGGATATTGGCGCGGCTCAATCACTTGTCTCCAGTAGGCAAAACATTTCAACGGATTGGTTTTTACTTCAAGGAGGCATTACAATTACTACTCTTCATGTATAACAATACCCCAGTCTCGAAAAATCCGACACCTTTTGATGTTATCTTCAAAATGGGAGCTTACAAGGTCTTTTCCGAGGTTTCGCCGTTCGTTCAGTTTGTTAACTTTACGAGTAACCAAGCTTTCCTTGAAGCACTCGAGGATTCCGACCGAATCCACATTGTGGATTTCGATATTGGTTTTGGTGCTCAATGGGCTTCTTTTATGCAGGAACTTCCTATGAGGAGTAAAGGAGTTGTTCCTTCATTGAGAATTACAGCTTTTGTTTCCCTTTCGACATACCATCCTATCGAACTCAGTCTTATAAGGGAAAATCTTGAACAATTCGCTAATGGAATCGGTGTAAATTTCGAGCTTGAGGTACTTAACTTTGATTCTTTAGATCAAAACCCTTATTCATTGCCTATGTTTCGAATGAATGAAAACGAGGCGCTTGCTGTGAACTTTCCCGTTTGGTCTGCTTCGTATCGACCTTCTATTTTGCCTAATCTGTTACGGATTGTGAAGCAGCTTAGACCGAAAATTGTGGTGTCTTTAGACCGAGGGTGTGATAGGAATGATCTGTCATTCCCACAACATATAATCAATGCATTTTATTCATATATAAGCCTGTTGGAATCACTTGATGCAGCCGTTAACGTAAATTCCGACGCCATAAACAAGATCGAGAGGTTCCTTATTGTGCCTAAAATTGAAACCACAGTTTTGGGTCGTTTGCATTCACTCGAGAAAATGCCACCATGGAAGTCTCTGTTTGCTTCAGCTGGTTTCACCCCTTTAACGTTCAGTAACTTCACCGAAACACAAGCGGAATGCGTCGTGAAAAGGGCTCAGGTTCGAGGTTTTCATATCCAAAAATGCCATGCTTCACTAGTTCTTTGTTGGCAACAAAAGGAACTTATCTCAGCTTCAGCTTGGAGGTGTTGAGGAACAACAGCATCGAAACCAGCAGGGGAGGTTCGTTTTTTTTTAATTTAGCAACTCACAATCTTTATATCGTCTCTAGCTCGTAGTGCGAATTTAACTCGAATATCATTTACTAAACTATGCTATGCTTTTTTTTTATGACTTGATCAATACAATGTGATTTGCCTTTGCTTGTGAGTGTCTCTCCTCTGCTGTTTATGGACACATTGATATTGCTGTTATGGTATTTATGGTGTCTTCTTTTTCCATTTTGTTTCGGATTTTTCGGTGAGAAAAGCTGTATTTTCTTCTGGTTTAAAGGTGGTGAATGGTGATGAATTGTTGTATGTTTGACGAGCAAAAATGAATGTTGAAATTGCAAATACAACTTACTAGAATTTTAGTGTTTTTTTAAATGTTTTTGAGTTATGAAGTTATATGTTAAAAAACTGCCTTGTTTAACAAGTACCGTGGAGGCCTTTGCACTAGGAGTCGGATTGTATTTTGTTCTCTCTATAAAAAAGAAGAAGAGCAAATTAGTTCTTATACATTAAATAAACGAGTAAACTGGTTTTTTTGTTAAAAATTCATCCATTTCTATTGTTAAAAATTAGTTTTGTATGTTAGCATGATGTACAAGTAGCATGTTGTGTCATTTTTTGGTTATTACGTTGATTTTGTTAGTTTTTAATAGTACAAGTGGATGAAATTTTTAACGAAAATGACTAATATGTTCTTTAATTTAATGTATTAATTTAATGTATAAGGGCTAATTTGTTCATTTTTTAAGTAGAGGGGGTAAATTTTAATTTGACTCTTAATATAAGGATCTTCATGGTATTTTTTAACCATATCCCCTTACCCAATTAAAGATAGCGTGATGTCTTGAGATTAGTGCACTAATGGAGTTGCCAATTTACAATGCCTATATTGCCATGTAGGTTGGGCGAGGCCAAAAAATGCTTTAGAGGACAAAGTGCTATTTTATCATTATTATTAACTAGTTGTAGGAAAAGGGTTGTCCGGGTTTAAACTCAGGGATTCAATGTACAAGGCTTATATATTGTTTCAAAGAGTTAATTCGGTTCATGCAACTATTTTTATAAGGTGTACATTAATTCAAAGAGTTAAATCGTAAAAGCTATTTCGAACCCTCAGCCCTTAGGACAAGCATAATGGGGTTTGTTTTTAAACTTTTTATTTTAACCCTTCAAAATTTATAAATAAATCAATATAAAATTTGTAGACAAGAGGCCATAAAAAGACAAGTAGACACAAAGACACCTAAGATTAACTAAAATTTGCTCCTAATCACATGGGAC
This sequence comes from Gossypium hirsutum, assembly GCF_007990345.1. NCBI lineage: Eukaryota > Viridiplantae > Streptophyta > Magnoliopsida > Malvales > Malvaceae > Gossypium > Gossypium hirsutum. Next base: position 1,816,442 of record NC_053426.1, on the reverse strand, counting down.
ATGTTTCATTCAATTTGTAATCTTATTATAAAAAAATAGAAGATTGTCCATTAAATTGAATGAAAATTCTTGTAATATTATGCAATCTATGCATGTAAAATAATATTAAATTCATGATAAAAATGCAGAGTATTATGGACCGCCACAAATATATAATCATAGATTATAATCCTTTTCTATTTATTTTCCCTTAAAAGAATAATAAATAAACAAAGGTAAACGTCAGTTTCATTGAAACCCCAACACTCTCTTATAAAAATCATTGCAAAGTCAACCAACCTCAATAATCGATAGAGATTTACTATTAATTATTAAATTTTATATTAACCCCTAATTTTATTTTATTTTTTTATATTACTAATATTTTTAAATATTAGAAAGATGGTAGGTGGATTTGATAAAGGAGAAATTAAAATATACTAATATTTAAATAAGTTATTTTTTTGTAGACCATAAAAAAATAAAAAATAAAATCCTTTTTTTTTATATCATAAAGTTCTTTTTTTGCTATTTTTGGGCTCACCTTAGGAATTTAAAAATAATAGAAAAAGTAAAATAAAATACTAATTGTATGGCTAGGCCCAATCAAAATACTAAATATGTTAGCTAGCTGTGAGCCATATATTATGGTTCAGGTTGTCTAATGCTGAAGTGGTCCACACAAGCTACATGAATGTGAGTGTTAAATATAAAAATATATTAATATAAATATTTATTATTTAGAATTTTAATATGTTTAATAAAATTATATTTTGTACTAATTAAAATATGTATTAAATATGAATATATTAAACGGTATAATTAATTTTAATTTGATTATGCTTTTTAATAATCGTATTATTATTACTAGATTATATCGAACCCAAGAGGTAGGAAAGAAAATACATTTGGGATGTTTGGTAAACAAAGTTTTAGACTTTTTTTAGCTAATTTGGATACAAACTCTCTAATTTGTAGTGTCAAACTCTCTAATTGTAGTGTTTGGTGGATGGAAATTTATAAGAATTTGCTGAGCTAAAACCTCTAAAATAAAAAAAAGGTCAGGATGGGTAACTTTTTTTACAGCTGATTGAGAATGAGATATATGAAATGACATATTTGACTATGCTTGCTAAAAAACTACTCCTTTTGTTATATACACTCAAACTTAATAGGGGTGCCAAGATATTAATAACATCTCTTCTCTCATTTTCATTTTCACCTCCAATAAAACTACAATAAAACTCTATCATGAGTCTACAAAAATTAACATTGTTGCGAGAAATTTTCAGTTAAGCCTATTTATTTTATACATATTAGCTTTTAGCTAATATAATCAATTGATCAAACCAACTACAATCAACAATCAACTAATATATAGAGAGATAAAAATTTCACTATAATAATATTTATTATTTTTTAAAAGAAGTTTTTAAGTAAAATTTAATTATTATTATTGAGTTTGCGTGGAGTGTCGCTTACGTTAACTATGACTAGTTTTTGTTTTAAACACAGAAATCACATGTTCAACCTTTATGACATATGTATCGAATCCACCCATGCATTTTTAATTAACTCAAATGGGTCCTTTTCTCCTTTACTTTTTCCATTAAGTTTTAAAAGTTTTGGCCTTTCCAATTTGTGTCAATTTCAATCATTGTAAGTTTAAGTTGTTCCAAGTTCAAATCATTTAAGTTTTAGTTATTTTATGTAAGATATTTGAGTTTTTCAAGTCGAGTCATTATTGGTTTAGATAATTTTAAATTTTGATCACCTTATGTTTGAATTATTTCGGACTCAGGTTACTTCGAGTTCAAGTTATTTTAAGTTTGAGTTAATTTTAGTTAAAGATAATTTGGCTTCAAGTCAATTCAAATTGGGGTTAAACAAGTTCGAATTGTTCACTTCTGTAATTAAATTGAATTGGAATGAGTTTAGATTTAGATTAATCAGATAAAAATTTTAAGATTGAGTACATACCATGTCGAGTTTTTTTTTGAAAGTTCAGGTTTTGTTTAAATTTTTATAAAAATGTAGTCACCTACCAAATTATTATAGGGTGCCCCTTTCAATTTGTCACATTGGCCATACAACAATCCCACAAATAGGGTTAGTGGATGTTTCTATCATGTCCTTCGTTCTTTATTACATTAATATATTATTGTTAATAAAAAAATAAGTTGACCCAACAATATTTCCAAATCAAACAATGTAAGTTGACTCAATAAAACCATATTCCTCACCTAACAATGATGGGTTTGATGAGGAGGATATGGAGCATAATACATCATTGTTTCATATAAAATCAATTTTAATACAATGCAAAAGTCAAAATAAAATGTGTGTACTTTTGTTACAACATTTGATAAGAGTAGTTATGTTTTTTTGTACATTGTTTTTGGTAGTTGTTCATGTATTTAATACATTGGTATATTTCGTAAATTTGAAATTTAATTATTTTATTATTTAGATTTCAAAATTTAAGTTCAGTTGTTAATATTGTTAAAATTATATATTAAATTCAAGTTTATTATAACATCAATTTTTTAATTACATTGCTACCAAGTGAATCTTTTTATTTCAAAATATCACACTAACAAATTAAACAAAAAAAATTAATAGTGTTAACAATTGAATTTGAATTTTGAAAGCTGAAAAAGTAGAAAAATAAAATTCTTGAAAATAAAAGTGCAAAAAAATCGCACTTTAAGATAATAGATGGAAGGAAATTCCTTGCATGAGATTTGCAATTTATTAAAGGATCTATAGACAATTTTTTTAAATTTGTAATTATATAATTTTTTATTGAGCTAAATAAATAAAAATACATGTCTAATTTAGGATTTCTTTTAGATGGACGGTAAAATTATTTTTAGTGAAAAACAATAATGACAGTGAAATTGAGTATTGTAATGATGAGGTGAGAACGAAAGATGGCTATTATTTTCTTAACGGAAGTATAATTCATCAGTGAGAAAAATTAAGTCCAACTCAATGCAAACATCCAAGTAAAACGTAACATTTTTTATCCTAACATTTTTTTTCACTACATTGAAGAGAAAAATGAGCTAAATGTACTTCATCGGTCTCAATTGTGCATCTAAAGGCACCATAAGTGAAGTCCAAAGTAAAAATAGCAAATTCTTGGATTTGAAGATACATTTACATCATGTTAGCTTTTAAAATTATTGTGAATAGACTTATCAATAGATTAGACTACTCATTTAATTTATGTTTGGATAAGATAATTTTCACCTTAGTCCCGTTTGATTTAATCCGACTTCAAATCAAGCTAGATTGAATTTATCCTCTAGCTTGACCCATGAACATTGATAATTACACAATCACAATATGAAAAACATGATTAAAGAACACGTGAAATAAAAATTACAAAAACTTACTATAATCATCCAAATGTCCAAGAAAGAGCGATCGGAAAAATGGTTATATCATTATTCGAGACCTTAACTTGGCAACGATTATTATATTAGGCCTGAACTTTCTTTTTGTCCAAGCTAATGTTTGAATTTGGCAATTGTTTCTATATTGAGACTTGAACTAAGTAATTGTTTCCGCATTTGAGTTTGAATATTTTTTTGTGTAAATTAGTCCCTAAACTTAGCAGAAGTTTTAACTTGGACTAAAAAAATTCAAGTTCTAATGTGAGTAATTTCTAAGTTCAAGTTGCAAATTAAAAAGTGATTTAACCCTAAAAAAACAAGAGAATCATACCAACATGACAATAAAACCTTGGGAGACATTAATGTCATTGATGCTTTCAACTCTTACTCTCAAACCCTTAACTTGTTCTCCACTATTCCTTTCATCTCCACTAACCAAGCAATTACAAAGAATACATACGATTCGATTATCTTGTTGGAGACAATAAAAAGACATTTTGGATAAGTTGAATTAGGTTGTACTTAGAACAACCAAGAAAAGCCTTTGTAAAATTCCATGATTCGAGTATATATATATTTCACGTCATATACGATTATAATTTCAAAAACATGACAATGTACACAGATCGGTTGGGGGATGATGATATACAATTTCAAAGACATTATTCGTCATTATCGACATTGGGTGTTCAAAATATGGCAGAACCTGTCCTTTAGACGAGGACAGATGAAGTTGTTGTTGACCACAAAGCACTTAAAAACAACACTTCACCATTATAAGTATAAAGACAAGACTACTTTGGGTTGTTTTTTATTTGGTCTAATTTTACTTTTAGTTCCTTTGTTATGTTGATATTTTACATTTAATTTCTCTACTTTTCCTTTTTTTTTCATTTTTGAAATTAATATGTACATTTTTATAACGTAATTAGTAGGTCCAAATTGAGGGGTGAATGCAAGGGGTAGGTGACCCCTCCAAATGGTAAAATTGCTTTTAAGGTCCCTTGAAAACTTATAAAAATATAAATTAGTATAATGATAAAATTTTCTTTTGCATACCCCTCAATAATTTATAATTCAATTTTGATCCTGTCTTCACCCTATCCAAATTGATAATATTGTTAATTGCTACTATTAAATCCTCTAACAATATTAATTGTTAATTGATAATTGTTAATAGTGTTATCAATTTCATCAAACCCACGTAATTACTTTAACAGCGGCAAAAAATTATTATTATATTTATAATTTAAATATTTAAGTACAAAAATAAATTTATCTTATATCCTAAATGTTTTTTTAGGTCATTTCACGTCATATACGATTATAACACTATTACAAAGATTACATACGATTCGATTATCTTGTTGGAGACAATAAAAAGACATTTTGGATAAGTTGAATTAGGTTGTACTTAGAACAACCAAGAAAAGCCTTTGTAAAATTCCATGATTCGAGTATATATATATTTCACGTCATATACGATTATAATTTCAAAAACATGACAATGTACACAGATCGGTTGGGGGATGATGATATACAATTTCAAAGACATTATTCGTCATTATCGACATTGGGTGTTCAAAATATGGCAGAACCTGTCCTTTAGACGAGGACAGATGAAGTTGTTGTTGACCACAAAGCACTTAAAAACAACACTTCACCATTATAAGTATAAAGACAAGACTACTTTGGGTTGTTTTTTATTTGGTCTAATTTTACTTTTAGTTCCTTTGTTATGTTGATATTTTACATTTAATTTCTCTACTTTTCCTTTTTTTTTCATTTTTGAAATTAATATGTACATTTTTATAACGTAATTAGTAGGTCCAAATTGAGGGGTGAATGCAAGGGGTAGGTGACCCCTCCAAATGGTAAAATTGCTTTTAAGGTCCCTTGAAAACTTATAAAAATATAAATTAGTATAATGATAAAATTTTCTTTTGCATACCCCTCAATAATTTATAATTCAATTTTGATCCTGTCTTCACCCTATCCAAATTGATAATATTGTTAATTGCTACTATTAAATCCTCTAACAATATTAATTGTTAATTGATAATTGTTAATAGTGTTATCAATTTCATCAAACCCACGTAATTACTTTAACAGCGGCAAAAAATTATTATTATATTTATAATTTAAATATTTAAGTACAAAAATAAATTTATCTTATATCCTAAATGTTGGAATTTAAAATTCTAAGCTCTAAATTTTAAATTTCAAATCCTAAATAATAAATCTTATAAACTAAATTTTAAATCTCAAAAGAAAATACGTATCTAATGATTGAAACTGATCCACGTATTCTAAAAGGAACGATTGTCGATCATTGTATAAAATTTTCCCTTTAATAGCAATAGTTAATAGGGTCATCCATTTGGACTTATTAATAATATTATAAAAATAGAAAAACCAAATAAAGTCAAACTAAAGCAGAGGAATTAAAATTGCAAATTTTAGATTTAGTACAAGGACTAAAATCCTTATTTGACCATTTTATTCTTAGTGGGGAAGGGCTTTTGTTATCAGCAAGCTTCCTAGGAGTGAGAGATTTTTTATTTTTATTTTGGGGACAAAACATAGATGCTCTCTCACGAGACATTATCCATCTTTTGGCTCTCCTAAACCTTCAATCATGTTGCCCAAAGCACTTGGGTGGGTTATCACTTGTCCACCACATCAAACCCTACTTGCTAATCATCCTTTGAATATATATATATATATTGTATCATACAGTTTAAATCCTTGTCAAACGAAAATTATTTTCAAAGATTAGTCATATTTATCACTTCTTCACTTTTATTATCAAGTTAAGCACCATGTTTTTTTAGGTCATTTCTCTATCTAACATTCTTTGCATGGGTGGAAAAGAGATGCTACAGTTGCTTCAACTAAAACTCTCTATTGATAGAGTTCAAAATGTATGGTGTTTCAATGATTCACGTTAAAACTTTTTAAAGATCAAATCGATGTTAATTTGTATGCAAACTCTTAAAAAGTATCAATTCGTGAAGATAAATGAATGGCAACAATATTCACGAGGCGGGACAAGATGGGATGTGTTAATTTTTTTGCTTGTTCAATCCTTGACTTTACTTTCATTTATAAATATCCAAATTCATCCCGCCTTAAATCTTATTTAATACATTAGCACCTAATTTTAATCCTAACCCCTAAATGATTTTTTTGATCTGTCCTGATTTGATATGAATTTTTACAAAATGTTTTATATTATGTTAATTTTTGTAAAAGTAAATAAATATATTTATAAGATCTTATAAAATTAAAATGACAGTAAAAATGTATAAGATATTTTGATAATCATAATTTTATTTATTTTAAATGTTAGGAATTTTCAGATTTTTAATTTTTAAAAGAAATTTACATAAACTAACTAGGGTATTTGATGGTATTAATAATTTGAACTAAAATTAGACTTTAATAATAATATGAGGGTCTATGTCAAATTAAATTATAAAGTTTAAAAGGAAAAATAATATTTAGTCTATCAACTTGTAAATTTTTTCAACTTAATCTTTGAGCCTTTTTTGGTCTACATTAATTTTAAAATTTGACAGTTTTTGTCAATTTTAATCCCTGTGATGACATGACACTTTAAAATTATACTACATCATCATCTAAAAAAATCATAATTTTCTATAAAAAATTTAGGTTATGACATAATATAATTGCAAAGATAAACCTCATAAGTTGATCAACATACATAATTTAGACAAATGAATTATCTAAATTGAACTAGACTGATTGAATCATGAGCTGATATGGATTAATAAAATTGAATCGTTCAAACCGATCAAACTAATAAACTGATGATCTAATCGATTCAACCACTAATCTAATTATGAAAATATGAGCGGAGATGGGGTTGATTGGTACTTGTGTGCAAGGAAAGTTGGGGACTTTTTTCCCCTTTTATAGATGCTTTTGCCACTATATATCTCTTCCATCGTTTTTATGTCTCTTTTTTTATATATATAATTAGTGAGCGTGAGAAAAACGCATTTACTTTGATTTATAAAGAAGAATAATAAAAGTAAGCATTCATGTCCAAAAAAGCGATTAAAACGATAGGACCCAAACCCTAACACACACATACACACTTCTCCCATCCTTCTCTTCTGTCATTTCAATCTCAAAAAATATGTGTCCTCATGGGGACCAATTTGTACCATTTTTTCCTTCTTTTTCTTTGAACCATACAGCTAAGTGGAGAGCTTTGGTTCCACACAAAAATACACCCTTAATGGACAACTTGGGTGTCTTCAAAATGATGGGTCCTTTTTCTCCTCTTTCTTTATCATCGAATTTGTCTGCAAACAGTATAAGAGAGTAGTGCTTAAATCTCTTGTTAGTATTTTTAAAAATTAGCGTTTTCGTCATCTTAATTTTGTAAAATGTACCCAAAAGGAAGTTTATCTATATCTCTAATTCTGAATCTGGATTTTATATTTTAAAAAAATTGAGAAGTTTTTGAACAATGCTAAACATTGTCACTAAAATTTCGGAATCAGTAAAACCCAGTAACTCACTATTTATATGCAATGAATTAGTAAAATGCAGCATATCAACAATTTATATAAAAAAAATAGTTGTTTAAGTTCTTGTGTTTACCAAAATATTAAAAAAAAAATTTCTGAAGTACAATGATCATAATCTTATAAATTAAGGGATTAACTTCTCGATTTTCATAAAATAGATGAATGAAAAGCTTGTTTTATTTATAGCTTGAGTCATTTTCATGAATGGGCTAACATTTTGTTATTGGAAAAGATATTATATAGTTACTGACAGTTTTGGTTCCATCTACTACCAGTTATTACTTTCTCCCGGTGGTCGATCCCTCTTATTGTTCCAAAAATTTTCAATCTTCTTTTGCTTTCCTTGCCCTACAATCATTTGTTGGTGTCAACTAAATAATAAAGGGTTATTTTTCACCACACATCCCTAAGCTATCACTCAGATTTTAAATTGACTCTCGAACTTCAAAGCCTTCTAATTAAGCCCTCAAGTATTGATTGTATTAATCATGCTAGTTCGAATATGACATAGAGTTTATTTAAAACATGTGAATCAAATTGTAAACAAGTATATACTTACTACATGAAAATCTATATGTTCATAATTTGAGGTAGGTTTTTAAATTTAACATGTCGTACTTAAATTGTGCATGCATTATGTTGATACTTAGTACCAGCAAAGACAAGGAGGAGGAGATGAGGTCTGGTTCACTTGTATAGGACTAAGAGCTGACAATGGGAAAGGAAGAAGGAAGGGGGTGAAAGGTGACTTTTTAAGAAGAAGATCCTCGTTCTCTCGTGCACTTGAGTTTATATAGGGGGTTGTCTGTTGCCTTATAATACCACATGGTGGGCCATATGGTTGTGTGGGCAAATCAGAGGTCAAGTCCCAAATGACCATTACTGTTGCAGGTTGGTTGTCGTTATGGTACGTGTTGCGTGGTCTCGCTTTTGTCATAGGTTGTCTTGCTCTAGCATTATTTTCCTTAGAACAACAAGTGACAGATGAACCTATTTGTCGTTGGGTGAGGGGTCTTAAGTATGCCCAAGCAAGGGGTGTCTTACAAGGGGTTCAACTTGAACCGCTCGTGAATCTGCCACATGTATCGTGGTAGGGAGTATAATACATTAGATACATATATGTTCACAATTTGATCTACATGGTTTGAATATACTCCACGTTAGATTCAAATGCCTAATTTGATGACTAAGTTTATGGAAAGATCAATTTAAAATCTAAGTCATAATTTGAGGATATTGGGTGCAATTAACCAAATAGTACATCATGCCAAATGTTTGAGAGTGACACTCACAAAAAAAAAAAAAAAACCCATCATCTTTTTACAAATTGCTAGAAAGTAAAGAAAATGTAATAGCAAGAGACGAATTTATGTGTGGAAACATGCATGAATAAAGTTATTAGTCCATTGCCAATAAAGAGAAATTCACTAAAAGCTAAACATCTTTTTGACAGTGAGTTATATATATCTTCTCAACTTGTAAGAGAGAAGAAAAAGGAAAGTGAAGAAAGCTTTTGTATCAGTTTCCTTTCGCTTTTGGGATAAGGTGAGGCTTTTAATTCGTTCTCTTCTGCCCACAATTGAGATATATATATATATATATATATATATATATATTACGAGTTCAAATTGTTCTAATCTCTTCATTAAGATTTGAGTGTCGATTTCTTGATCAAGTCATTATGAATTTGAATAGTTTTAAAGTTTGATAATTTTGTGTTCAGATTGATAACTTTTTATAATCAAATCAAATTAGATTAGATTTGAATTCGAATTGATTGGGATGGATTTTCGGGTTCAATTTGTCAGCCAAGACCCCAACCCAATTTTTACTTATAAATACCTAAACTCATCCTACACAGAACCTTATTTATTATGTTAGCACCTGACTTCGACCCTAATCCAAAAATAATTTCTCTGATTCTGTGATGTCTTAATTCAAAATTTTTTATTTTTTTATTTTATATTAATTTTAAAGAATTAAATAACATGTATAAAATTAAGTAATTATAATTTTAAAATATAAAAATTTATTTTAAACTTTTTTACATAAATTCACCTTAAAATTTTAACGAAAATTTTCACCTTAAAATATAGGAAAATGTTTATTGTATTATATAAGGATTGAGGAATATGAAAGAGTGTAATTTCTACGAGTCCATTATACCCACAAGGCTATAAGGCAGCCCAGGCCTTCTTTAGTAAATCAGTCCACATATTATATTTATTTTGAAACGATGATACCACCTTGAGTTAATTTTAATTTTAATTGATGAATCATGTATTATTTGTAATTTGTACTATATTTAATATTATGTTTGTAATTTCTTTTAAAAATTATATATAATATGATTTTTTTATAATGTTATAAGTTAATCTAAATTATTTATATAGTTAATTATTCACATTAATATATAAAATGAATATTGATATTTAAATATTTATGTCACCATTGCTATTTGAGAAAAAAGTATTTTTTTCTGAAATAATCAAATAGATAATATTATCCATTAAATCATTCAAATATCATTAAAAAATTACGAAAAACAGATTTAAAAGTAAAAAAAAAAATTAAAAATATTTCTTATCGATTGAGTCTTAATTAGACTGACATGGACATTGTTGTCAATGCAATATGATATGGGTTCAAGTGCGCTAAAACGCACTATCTTCCTATTTATGGGTTGGTGAGGGGTTATGGGTAGTTTCAGGCGTGGCTATCTGACCTCCGAGCCAAGGTTTCTCACATTTTTTTATTACCGTTTTGTTTTTTTTTCTTCCTTGAGTCTTTTTGCATAATAACTCAAGATCCCGCCTTTTCTTTTCTTCGTTGGACTTAGGTCATCAGTAAGAGGCAGTTGTCTTGGTGCTCTATGGGTTCACCCATGATTTGGCCATCCATTCCTCAAGTCTCTATTGTGGCCTTTGCTTTTTGAAAAACTCTACTTGCTTTCCTTTGTTTGGAGAAGCTCTTTGTTTTTATGGTGTGCAATTGATGCCTCTCTAGGGTTAGCCTTTAGGCTTTGTTTGTTGTATTTTTTTAGGCTTTAGGCCCTTTATGTTGTAATTGACATTTTATATATTAGAAATTTGTGCTCTTATGATAACGAGTCGAAAGTTTGTATGTTAAGTTCCGACTTATACATGGCATAACATTACTCACAATACTGAAATCATAACTCAATTAAAAAAGTAAATGATATGCTCTCACTTGCATTGTATGGATTATGAAAATGAAATGTTGCCACAAGTCATTTGTCTGGATGAAAGAGTAAATGATATGCTTTCACTTGCAAGTAATGATCATTTTCATCATAGAAAATACAATGATGACGATAAGATAAAAATAGATCAAATTAGGAAAAAAAATTTAACATAAAGGAATCATGGAATGGCTAATCATTTACTATTTCATGTAATGATCATTTTTATCACAAAAGATACAATGACGACCATGAGATAAAAACTGTGAGTAACACATAAAAAGGTCATTGTAGAAAAGTTTAATAATTGTAGATATTATAATGTCCTATAACCCATGACAGAGGAACCATCCAATTTTTTAATGGAACAACAATGTCAATCCCAATTCCTCCGGTTTCCTTAAGCCTCCGCAACAACCATATAATGCACCCTTTTAAGCCTAATAATCAGGAGAGAAATCATAGAATAGTACCAAAATTAATCTCTAAATGTTAGGATGAACAAGTTAGAGGAAGACAATCATTCCTTCAAAGCTTTTATGAAAAATATAGAAAACCATCTTGGTCAGCTACTTCAAGCTATGCATGCTTAGCTAACTGTCGGTATTCTTAGCAATACTGAGAATATGTAACACCTTCACTAGGTCCTGTCATCGAACCCAAGCGATAAGATGTTACGACAATTATCAAATCAGTTACACGTAATTCATAAATAAAAATTTTAATTAAATATTGAATAACTGCATACATCCACATAAATCTTTGCAAACAAAATCAGGTTCAAATTGAGCTTACGAAAGCTCTAGAATTGACCTAACATCAAACAATAATCATTTTGAAACTTTTACAAAAAGAAGAGCAATTGTGCAAAACATGGGTCACACAATCGTGTGCTCAGGCCATGTGGCATGCTGTAATCGTATGAAATTGGAGTCACACGGCCGTGTATCCAAACCGTGTAACTCACTATGGTAGTGTGGGTCAAAAATACAATTATTCAACAAAAGTCACACAACCGTATCGTTAGACCGTGTAACAAATTGAGGCTATGTAAAAACTACATGACCATATCTATAGTAGTCACACAAGCGTGTGGCCAACTTGTGTATCCATTGGAAATTGTGTGTTTCCTATACGGCCCATATTTCAGTCGCATACGGTCATGTCACTAACCTGTGTGTGACACACGACCATGTGGCACAAAATATGTCATTTAGGGTCTACTTCATCCCTAACCATATTCAAACCATAATCTATGTTCAAATGCACAAGGATGCCTACTCAAAACCTGCATAAATCCAATAGAAAACATATCAATTTGACACATTCATAGCACATTCATTCAAAATAGAAATATGCCTCAAATGACACCCAAAATATTTTAATTCACAATTAAAAAAAATTACCAAATTCAACCTAAGTCATCCGCAATATATGTTGAATCTATCAACAAATGACCATTTCATGTCTAACATAACCAATATTTTTCTTACCAATTCATATTAACATTAGCACGCTATTTACTTAATCATTTCAGTATTAATCATCATTCAATATACCTCATCTATTTACTACCTTCCATTGTACCTATTTCATCTTTAAGCACATCCAACACATTATAAGCATAAGATCCATATCATCATTAGCTAACATTTACATATGCACCAACAATGCCAAAATATCAACATTCATCCATTTAGCAAAGTAAAGGTATGAGTCTCCTTAGTTACGTGCCAACAAACTAACAAAAGTATCACCAACATGATAAAGTCCCAGATCACGACTGGATGCTAATATCAACGAATGTATGTGATCCAACACTTAATATGTGGATGGAAAACAAAACCCTACATTGAGTATGAATTCAATTGTATTTCTATAATCTGAATACTAAAACGAAATATAAAACATATAAAGGCATGGATTAATGATCATAAGGTGTATATACTAACCAAATATTAAACTATGCATTTTCATCATATCTACTATCATTATAATATCGAATGCAATTTTATAACATAGTTTACATCTCAACAAAATATATCGTCACATGTCTATCTCAATTTAGAGCTTTCAATAACAATGAATATTATCGGTCTTTATATCAATTTATTTTATAATTCATTATTTCGATTTTCACTTTTAACCTCCTATTAACTTGGCTAGAACTCGGACGGATATACAAATCTAATCAATCACACCAGTTTGACACCCACATATAAACTAGCTTGTGTATGTAGAACCGAACCTGCTAGGAACCTAACGGGACCATGTTTGCACTTTAGGCAATAATGATTTCTTCTGCAATGCCAAGTACAGCCATGCTCAAGCTCATTTCTTGGGCCAGCAAGCCAATTGTTGGTAATTTTCCTTCATTCGGTTTCATTCACGCTTTATTCCTTGATTCAAAACGTTTTATTAGCTGATTTTATTGTCTTGCTTTCTTTTGTTTATTGGCACAAGTGAACAAAACGTTTATCCAAATTGACTCGATCAATGTTTTTTTTGTCGAATCGGTTCATTCAAGTTAATGATAATAGTTAAGATGATCTTATAAGAGATCAAAAATTAATTATATCCATTGATTATCAGTTATAACCAAATCAATGGACTTGCAGATTTTAATATATATACATATAATTTTTTAAAATATCTACGGAATATAATAAATGCATATAATGCAATATATACAATTTTAACCAAAATCCAAACCCAACTCAATTCAATTTAACCCATCAAACTAACAGGTTAAATCCGTTAAAACCTAAATCGATTTGTTAGTTGATTAAAGTACGAAATTGGTTAAGTCAAAGTTTCAAATTTTTTAACCAAACTTGGTTCCTTTCAACAGAAGGAAAAGTCTTCGAACTATGATACTAATATTGTTGAATGGGGTTGACTCTTTCGAGAGAAATCTTTTAAGTGTCGTTCATCGGACAGCCAACTCGGACCCCCAACAATCGAACGTATTGTGCCTTGGGGGAGGGTTCTGTGCCCAGCCTCCAAGGAGAGACAGCGTGTCATGAGCAACTGCCCAGAGGGTCTGGTTCATGGAAGGGGGCATCTCACCCTTGGTGGGTGACTGTACATCCACTTACAGTCGAGGTGCTCCCTGCTCTATGAACCAGACCTTTAGGGCAGCTGCTCACGGCATGCTGGCTCTTGGCAGAGCACAGGAGACAAAACCCTCCCCCGGGGACAATACTTTTGGTTGTTGGGGGTCCAAGTTGGCTGTCCGGCAAACTACACTTCAAAGACTTCTCCCAAAAGAGCCGATCCCCCCTCAACAAGTATGATATTCAGTCTTAACCAAAAATAATTTTAAAAAAAATTGATATTCAGATTTCAATTCAAAGAATTAGGTATAAACTTTATACATTCATGATGATGCATCAATCAATATGCATGGAAAAAAAATTGGTAGCTGATAAGCATTACAGAGCTATGTATAATCATTAACAAAATTTCTCACTTTTTTTCTTTTCTAAGTTATAGAAAGAATGCATGCTACAACTAGCAACTACAAGAATCAAAGAATTAAGAATTCACTTGTAATAAGTTTTTGCTAATTGGACTGAGCTAACCTTTTTCTAACCTTTTTCCTTCATCATATTCATCAAGATCAAATAAAATATGCAGGAGTCACGTGTCACAATCCGCATTTGAAGTCTTGGCCCGTGCACAGGCAGGAGATAATTGAAGAAAACAGTCGCTTATGACTTCTTCATCATATATCCCATAAATATGCCAAGCAAGCCGATGATGATGACAAACATGAATGACACGCCGCCGCCGCTTTTGTTGCCTTCGCTCTTCAACAGTTCCTAAAACATTTGTAATCTTTATGTGTAAGTTGGCTCAGAGATGGAGAGGACATAATAAAAAAGGGTGGAGATTGATGTTTGATCAAATTTTCATTAACTAGAAGCAAATTAAGGGGTCAAGGAATTTTACTAGTCTAAGCAATCAAGTCACAATCTATTCCCCTCACCAGTTCATGACGAATCTTGTTACATTGTTGAAGTGCGCTTTTTTTCTCCTCAGTCAGCTTCGTTATACGAGTTCTTGTCTGCAATTATAGAAAGTATTTTTGAGGATTATATTCTTGGCATGTATCAACATCACACTCAATATATGTTAAAAGATTACAGAGCTTCAGAACTCGATACTGCAAAAGGCGGTTATGCATGCACATGAACAAGGGGAAAATCGCAAGAACAATTGTTCCTTCTAGCTGCAGCACTACATTCAATGATCAAATTGAATATGAGACAAATTCCAGGTACTCCAATAGATCTCCCGTTGTCTGACTAACAGAATCAGACTATGGGCCGGTGGGATCCGTTGGTAGCTCTACACATTTTGGTCTGAACAATTAGAACTAAAATGTTTGTAAAAGTATATAATTTGACTCGAAACCATCCATTTAACCAAGCAAGTGAATAGATATATCTGACCCAAAAATATGGACGTTACTACATCTGGTCCAAAACTAATGACTATTACCAACTTACCAACATGAATTAAAATCAACGATGCATATGCAGCAGCAAACAATTACACAGCAAATAAAGAATACGAAATTTACCTCGGGAGATAAATCTTGAGCTTCAAGCTGTTCGTTAAATGCTTTAGCAGCCTGCATTCAGCAACAAAATGCACACCATTAGCATCTGTAGAATGAACTGCAGACAACAAGAGAAACAATAAGTATATGCAGCAAGATCTGACTGTAGAGAACTCTGCGGCATTGACATGTCCGTTGTCTGAAACCGAGCCTCTCGGTGAAGACCCTTCTTCTGAACCTTCATGTACTGGTGAAGGTGGTTGTGGTGGTGAAAGGTAAACAACTTTCAACTTGCATTCCTCAACCACATGCCCAGCTTCCTTGTTAAACTGGGAAAAATAAAAAAAGATCCCCATAGATCATCCTAACCATCAAGCAATAATACTAATACAATATAATATAAATAATTAGATACCAGTTCTGAAGTTATATCCTTTGCAGTTATTCCATCATTTACTTTTACACTTTGAAGGAGGAATTTATCCCTGCAATTCATATCAGGAGGTGCCTCTTTTTGCGCTTGCATGGTAACTAAATTAATATCAACAAATCAATTACAAGTTATCTAGAAACCATTCGATCTACTTATATTAGGGTAAACTTTCAGTAAAATTAAATATTTTAACAATTCAACCATCATATTTCACGGTTAATTCCTGTATTCTGGATCGATACTATAGAAATATCAGATTGATTTGATACTTTACATGACAAGTACAAAATATTCATGAATTCAATGATCGGAGTGTTAAAATATTAGTTTTACAATAATGTAATAGGATTCATCCCTTAATAATAAGAAATAAACAGTAAATGAGCTAACAAAATGTAATTTATTTTGTGTACCTATAACATCGGATGTGGATCGAGGCAAGACGACACCAGCGTTGGGACGAACGCAATACTTCTTCGGATTTGTTGTTTTCACCTGAAAAGAAAAAAATAAAATCAATTAACTCACAAACGGAATCCACAATTTCGAATTCGAGATTCAAACAATTTTCAGGTTCAAAAACAGAGCAAAAAGATTTTAAAAAATTTAAAATTAAAACACCGATATGAATGATGAAGAATATACCTTGAAAGCTACATAATTATCGGTTTTATTCGATAATTGAAGAGAGCAAGAGATCTGTTTCCTCAGCGCAACTATTCATAGAAACAAAAAAAATTCAAAAAAATCAAAGAAAAATAGAAATTACAGGAGGGAAGAAAATGACTTACAAGGAAACTTGAGTTCCAAAGGATGGATGCTGAGGAGATCGCCCCTGCTCATTTCGAAACAATGGCTTAATAATCGAGAAATTAATCAAAAATAATAATACAGAAATTAATAACTAAATCTATCTCTCTTCTTATTTTGGGGGAATCGGCTACTATTAGTAAACTGTGTTTTTCTTTTCTTTTCAAAACTAGTGATTTAAATTGATTCAATTAATTTTTTAAATAAAAATTAAGTTTGTTAAATTCGAAAATAATTTATTTGAGAATCTAATATATTTTAAATATTCAAATTTGAAATATTTTAAAATTAAAATTACTTAAATAAAAAAAATCAAAACTTCAAATGAATCAAATCGAAAATATTGCAAAACTGTAATTTTACAATCTAATTTAATATTTTATACAATTAATATTGTAACGATTTAACAGTTATATTGTATGCTCTATTGATGTAGATTATGTGTGTTAAGATATTTATTTTATTTTTTTTTAAAAGTAAATGTTAAATATATATTAATATAAACAATATTTTAGATCGATATAATAAATATATCGGATTGGTTCAAAAGTTTACATACATGATAAATATAAATATTTTGATAAAATCAACAATTGAATTGTTAAAATATTAACTATATAAAAAATTATGAAATAATGTTAGAAAAACGTTGAAATTCCCATTTAAACTATCCAATTCAAACTCCAACAATGACCCAACCTAAAACCTCGTTAATAAACATTAATGATTCATACCTAAAATGAACCAAACTTAATATACTCAAAATTGCAGTAATTTTGTATGGTCCGTATTCATCTTATGATCTATTAAGATTAAATCTCTCAAAGTTCGTAATTACCCCTCTCAACAATAATATCTCTAAAATTCGAACTTAAAATTTTTTTTCTAAATGTTACTCCCAACACTTGTTAATAAAGACTAAGATGATTCAAGTTATTCAGAAAAAGTTAAATTAAGTTTTAAATAAAGTTAAAATTATAAACCAAAAATGAAAATGGCAACTTAATGGGCTTTCATGGCCCAATAACTAATTTTTAAAAATTTATTATAGCGAGACCAATAATTAATTTTTGGTATTTTATAAGTCTATTAAAAAAATAGATGTTGGAAACAAGTTTGTAGAGTATTTTTAAATTAATTTCTCTAATTTAAATATAAAATATTTATTTCATATTATAAAATAAATAAGAAAAAATGGGATTAGATTAGAATAATATGAAATCAAATTTGGGCCGTCGGAAAGCCGAAAAGCTTATATTGTAAGAGGCCCAAACGTGGGAAAATGGGCCCAGAGCAAAAGGGAAACGTGGAGAAACAACTAGAAGCACACGTGTGGTTTTATGGTTCTACAGCAAAGTAGTGTGTCCTGCCTGTAGCAGTACACACTTTTAGGCGTGCTTTTTTACCACATCGGAAATCGAGCAACTAAAAAACATGTTAAAATGACGTCATTGTCGAAACCACGACAAAATATTATTCCAGGCGGCGTCTCTTTCATACTTTGCCACTTGTGAATAAATCCGATTTGTGATGACTCGGCATGTCAAAACAAAACATTCTCTAATACTTTATATTAAATACCAAAGGTTGTTTGAACGAAACTCGATTCGTGAAGACAAATTTTTATTTATTTATTTATATTTATAAAAATTTTAATAATTTATTAAATCGAATTAGATAAACTAATAAATTAATGAATCGATAGTTCAATTAATTTAACTATAAGTTTGATTTTAAAATTTTGATTCTACACATAATTTTTCTCTACCTTTAAATCAATTAAAAGAATACATTTAAACATATTTAAAGCCTCGTATATTAAAAAATATCATAACCTAATAATTTTAGAAAATCTAACCATAGCTAAATCCAATGCAGTGGATTCATATATTAAACAAAACAATTTGGGGGGTTTTTCTATGCAAATAAATCAATTTGGGTTTATTAAAATAAAGGTATTATCTTAAAATAATTATATGATTAGGTGAATACAGTGTGGCTTACCTTTGAGGCATTGGTTGGTGAGGTTAAGATTAAAGAAAGATGGGTTCTTATATATTTTTTAAATAAAATCATTAATATATTATTTGGTATTTAAGTTTGATTTAAATATTTAATTTGATATTATTTTTTTTTCTTAGTAGTTACTTGAGTTTGATTTTGATGTTTAAAATAGTAATTAAATTTTTTTTATTTCAATTAAGTACATTATTGAGCCACATGATATTGTTCGGTTTAATTACCGAATTAAATATTGAAGTCAAACTCACGTATTAAACTTGGGACAAAAAACTCAAATTCCAAGTCACACATTAAAGTTAAACTTAGATACCAAATAATATATTAACCTTAAATTTAATCAAAATGTTATACGTATACATCTAAAAAAGGATAAAAACAACTTTTAGTCCCTCAACTTGGTATTATTTCCCAACATGATCCTTAACTTGACAACTATTTTTAGTTTTAGTCCACGGCATCACTTAAAAATCATTTTTTTTATAAAAAATTTAGGCAATGATGTTTCACAATATTGAAGTGCCATATTATCACATGGACTAAAATTTAGAAAAATAATTATCAAGTTTAAGGATTAATATAGGCAAAAAAAAGGGTTTAAGGACAAAGTTTTGACATATCGAACAACTAAATATTGGTAACGTCTACAGTGAAATATTATTATAGTAAGATTTCTTTTAAAATTAACATTTGTAATTAAAAGACAAAAATAAAATATTATAGCTATTTGACCAAAACACGTTAAAACCTAAAAAATTGTGTTGATAATTTAAAACTTATTAAATCGATTATTAAATACGTTATTTTTAAAATTTAAATATTAGGTAACATGGTCAACCTATTTATTTCAACCATTAACACAAAATCTCACCCTTATCCCTAAAAAAAATTCCGAAGTAGTTTTGGTTTTTAGTATATAGAAATGAGGGTTGAATGGGAGACAGCTGGTTTGCATGAGCAAGCACAAGAAGTACGATGAGGTCCGCACACCCTGACTTTGGGGTTATCACTCATCGCAACCCCAAAGGCATCAAATTGGACTGACCCTTTTTCTTTGAAACTAGTGTTGTAAATAATTTTGTGACTATATTCCTACTCATTGCCATGTAATAATTTTGATTTTGCCTGCCATAACATCACCCATATGAGACGCCAAGGTTGTACCAAAATGTCTCTTAATGGATGTACGTGCCCGCTAAACAACACAGGCAATGTTTTTGGTCCACTTGATTCATTTTGGATTTTGCTTAAGAAGGTGCCAAAGTAGATGAATATCAATATTTGGTCCACTTGATTCATTTTCATCACCCTAATTTTAACACATCCCAAGCTGAATTTGGAAAAGAAAAATATCTTAATCCTTTAGGAAAAAAAAAACAGCCATTTGATGACCTTTGGTTTGACTAGATTTTTGATGAATTTGAATTTTAAAAATTTCAAATTGTTTTAGTTTAAATTGATAATTGGGGATGGACCTGTATAAACAACGACTAAAAAAAGTAGAGAAGATCGAACATAAATATTTTACGTAAAAAACTCCTCAGAAAAGGATAAAAAAAAGGGTAAAGGAGGCTTCAGTTTTTCACTAAATGAGTAAACACATGAGAGTACAATATGAAAAAAATAACTTAAATGTATTAAACATATATTACCTAAAACCCCGAATACAAAGCTCAAAATCTCAAAAAGCAAACTGGTAAATAAAACCCTAAATCTCATAAGACACTCACAAAATAGGTATAAAATACTCTTCATAATCACTACGAAACTCTCACCAAAACTCATATATGATATCTTGTCGTCCTCAAAAAAAGCCATTGCCGATTGGCATACCAAAAACAGGGATGCAATGACCCCTTTAAATAAGCTTAAATTAGAGTTCTAATTATACTAAAATATTCCTAGAATAGTCAGAGCACAACTGGAAAAAGAAAGTGAAATTTAACTAAAAGAAAAATACGAAACACATCCTATGCTGATTTTGAGTTTGAGGTATTCAAAGTTGAATCATTTGAAATTGTTTCTATGAATTTGAATATAAAGTTTAAATTTGGACATATTTGAATAGTTAAATTTTTGGATAATTTCATAATTAACTCCAAAATTTTAATTTTTTTAATATGATATATGTATTTTAAAAATCTTTATTTTGATATATAAAATTTCATTTTGATCCATTCATCAATGTGGAGATAAATTTAAATATCAAAATAGATATTTTGAAAGTACAGCTTTAACTTTTTATAATCGAATTAAATCATATCAATTTACACCTTTATTATTGTAATAACTAAAATTAAGTTTTTTTTTTTAAAAATCAAATAATTTAACTCTTGTTCTTCAAATTTCACAAACAAATGTCTGAAAATAAATATTTTATTTTCAATTTGGGATATACACGAACTTTTACAAATTATTTATCTACACTACACTTCAATTTTTGCTTTATATATTCAAACACAAACTTTTACATGAAAGTATTAACAATGCACTGTCCCATAAAGTAAGAATTGAAGTGCACATACTAAAAAACGAAATTTACGATATTGTTAAAAGGAACAACTCGCAAAACTCGAAAAGTTTCACTTTTTGCCCAAAATCAGAACTTAATTTTTCAAACTATCCCACAAAGAAGAACATTTTCTTCTTGCAAATCCAACCTTCCTTTTCTCCAAATCATAAACCACTTCAAAACCTTGTTGTTGGTAATTCCCAAGTGTAGCCCCTGGCCCACCACTCAATTCCTCTTCATCACCACCGTTCATCAACATCAAACATCCTACATTCCTCTTTTTCCTTCCTCCATCACTACCGTCGACGAACCCGTAAAAGTAATTCTTCCTAGGCAGTACCACACTGGATCTGTTCCCCGCGAAATGCAACTTAATCGCAGGTACTTTGGCGGCTACTACCTTGTTATAAAAATAACACGGACTCAACCCGGTTGATTCTTCGACCGTGTTTGCTCGCTTGTAAAACCGGCTAACTCGGTGATCGAACTCAGTCACCACCGAGTCGTATAAACTCGCTGGTAACATAGTGAAAGTTGTACCTGAATCCACAACCATTCCTCCACTTCCTCTTCTATCAACCCTTTTTAAATTCTCCGGTGCCGGGATATTCCTTTTTCCGACGGAGATTCCTTCTAATCCAACGGAATAAAAGTAAGGATGTTTAGGATTAGAAAGCATATCGGTATAAACGAATTCAACGAGTTCGTTACCGAACTGATTTTCTTTATCCTCGTACCGACCGAGAATGAGTGGACTCGGTCGCCTGACTCTGTTAGAATCAAACGAGTGAGAAACTAAACAGTATGAGAATCTATTACCGAGTTGCGGCGACACGGAGGAAAGCTGAGCCGGTAAAGACAACCGGCCGAACCCAAACCCGGCTACACCGACTGGTTCACCCAACGTGGTGTGAGAACAGCCGAAAGTGAAATTTTGAACCGAAAGTGAGTTCGGGAGAGTTAACGAGTCTTTATAAAGCCGGCCAATTAAACTGCCGTCGCCGTACGCATAGTAAAACGGTGGACAAGGAAAAGAATTACATTCCGACATTTCGATAGAATCAAGTGGACACCGTGCGATGGCACAAAGGTCGGAAGAATGAAGAGAAGAATGAGCGGCGGAGCAAGCGGAGGATTTGCATGGTACGGCGGTAGCAGATGAAGAAAGATTAAGCGGAGGAGAAAGCGGCGGCGTTTTCGATTCACATAAAATACATTCAAATGGTGAACAAGGAAGCCAAACGAGATCACTACCAGTATCAAGATAAAGTGAAATAGTTGAAGAAGAAGGTGAACCAAGAGTAAACGAAAGCGTATAATCACTACCAGGTGAAAGAGGGACTGACACTTGTTTGTGACGGTGGTGATGATGCTGGCGGAACCGAGTTGCTGAACGAGTTGAGGTGGTTTTAAGCAAGTGGTGTGGAGTGGTGAATTGGGTTTTTGATAATGAATGAGTTAATGGAATCCACACCATTCCTGACGTTGAAACCATAAGCCACCATGTTGAAATTAACAGCCAATATAGCAAGCAAAGTGGAGTTACCATTACCACCATGACTTAAAAACAGAGCAAAAACAGAGTACTTTTATGCTTTGGATTTTGAATTTTAAGTCATAAGTGAAAGGTGGTGTTTATAAAAGATGGTGAGTGGGGGAAGATGAGAGAAGGAAGGTTCTTGTTTGTTGGTGGGTATGGTGGGGGATTATGTGGGAAAGGTATTATTTTCTTCTTCATTTCAATGCAGCTTTTAAGCCCCGAGGGGGGGTTTAAACGAAAGCTGGCCATTGTTAAGTAATAATGATACCTTGGGCTGCACATTAGAATTGAATTCAACTTTCAAGCATATTTTGGTCAAATTATGGTTTTAGTCCCTATATTTTTTTTTTATCGTAATTAGGATATTTACTGCCTACAGCATTAACTATGCCCCTTGAGTCCTTATATTTTAATTTGTTATAATTTCCTTCTCTTGCTTTAATAGCCTCACATTAGTTTTTTTTTTGGTATTTTTCATATCCATTTTGTTGTTCATATTAAAGATTTGTAGTTGTCACTCCCAATAATGTTATCTCAAAGTTTCGAACATACGTCTTTTCTTTGGAAGTGCAATGTACCTTACAACTAGACGTAATACTTGTTGGTTTATGTCACATTTGTTAGTCTTAACTATTAGTAGAAAAAATGCAAAGGGTAAACTACACCTAAAGTCACTAAAACTATTCGTAAGTTTAAGTTTTAGCCACTCAACTTTGAGAAGTTATAAATGACCATTGAATTATTCAAAAAAATTCAATTAAGTCATTAGATTATTAAAATCATCTTTATATGACCTTCTCTGTTTGCACTGCTTGCATCAATCGAAAGCTTTTTTTCCCTCTTCTTTTAAAGTTTAGTTTTGTTCATGGAACAATCTTGAATGTCACGAATTTACGAACCAAAATCTGTACAGTTTTTTTCCCAATCTCCAGCACTAACTATTAGATCGACTTGAAGCTCGTTGGCAAGACTTTAAAAAGAAAAAAATAGACTTAATAATCCAACGACTTAAATGAAAACTTTCAAATAGTTTAGTGACTATTTTGTAACTTTTTAAAGTTTAGTGACTTTGAGTATAATTTATCTACATACAAAATAGTACAGTTGAGTATAATAAAAGGACCACAATCAGCATTTGACCAAAAGTTTTCTATTAAAATTCTTTGGCTGTTATTGAAATTTTTACTTTGAGCTGTTACGTCTGAGTTGATTGATGGTCCATTAAAGTTTCTTATACATGGGAACTTTAAATTTCAAAATTCTATACAATTGAAAAATAAATAAATTTTGAATACTTTCATGATTATGATTATATATTAGATTATAGAATACTTATATAAAAATTTAAATAAAAAAAATAAATATTTAGTTGAAATAATAGAATTGAAATTATATTAACAAGTGTTAGGTGTTAACTGTCACGGACTTAAGATTCTTGCCTCAGAATCCGTGCGGCCTTAGGCAGTTTCTTACTCCAAAAACGCCTAAGTCAACCTAACTTCCACAAAAGAAGGATTCAACAGAATTCCTCCCAAAAACACAACCCAAGCGAAAGCAACTCAAAGCCAACAAGATGAAAGAAAAATGAGACAAGAACAAGCCAGGAAAAATAAGAGCACAAGAGAGAAAAGTTTTGAGTGAATGCTCTCAAGGATTCTTCTTACTCAAAACTCAAGTGATTTACAACGAGGGAAGAGGTCTCTTATTTATAGTTGAGCCTCCCCAAATCCAACGGTGCAAAATTAAGGACATCAATGGCTATGATTAAAGGGCACCTACCACCAAACCTTTAAGAATATAAAATCATATCTTCTAAGATTACATATCTTATCTAAGATATGTAATCTTATAAAATAATATCTTATATTTGTCTAACTTGTAGATGGGCCTTCAATCTCTTCAAGCAACGGGCCGGTCCGATTGGGCCAAATGACCTCCTTCCTTCTTGATGGTTCACACAGATGTGTCATGGTTGCGGGCTCCCATGCGCAACCCATGACATTCTCTAAGTTACATTATATTTTTAACAAAAAATATAAGTTTAAATATTAAAGACACATTATTAAGAGAAATAATTATAATTACTCGAAAGAATTAATCTTCATAAATTTAAAAACAGACATAAAAAAACCTCGATTATGTTAAAGAAAAATACTATATGTCAAAAATAAAGCTGATGGTGCAGGGTCTACTAAGTTGAGTCGTTCGACAGTAGGGGGAGTGTTGCGGATTATAAAGGGAGCTATGCTATGGAGGCCTCGGCGGTGACCTTATACAACATATCATGTCATTGTTAGACTCAATTGGAAAGTATGTTCAAGCATATCAACCGGGAAGCCAACAAAGTGGCGGATGCAATAGCAAAGATGGGGCTAGGACTTGCATTTGAGACAACTTTCTCTGAACAATCCCTTCTCGATGTCATTAGTCTCCTTAGGGAAATAATTGTACGAAACAGTAATGCCACGTCATTAATATCCATTTTTCAATAGTTGTCACATGAGCATTTTTATCCGGAAGAAAATCAAATCCAAATGAAAATCCTGAAATTCAGGATGAAATTGTTGATGTGACATTAAACTATTGAAAATAAATAATCCATATTTCATATAATCTTTTTTCAATCTTCTTAGGGCTAATTTTGGAACTGTCTAGAGATTATAATTTTTTGTTTTTAAGGTTGTTTTAAGCTTTCATCTTTTTACCAAAAATAATATTTTTTATAGATTTTATATAAACATATAAAAAGATAGAAATACCCTACATTAACAATTATTACATTGTAAAAAGAACAGATTTTTAATCATTTCTCAATTGAGTAAGTGTTCATTAATTTGTGGTAATAACTCAATCAAATATTTAAAGGTAAGCTACGTCAAAGGTCACTAAACTATTAATATGTTTACATTTTGATCAATTAACTTCAAAATGTTACGAAATGGTCATTGAACTATTTAAATTTTTTTATCTAAGTTACAAGATTGTTAAGTTTTTTCTAAAAAAAAAAAGTTCAGCTAATGAGTTCCAAGTAGCAATTCGATGATTGGTACGATGGATTAATACCCATCAGCGAGTTAAAGAACATACCTTAGAATCCAAGTCAATTTAACGGTCAATGTTGGAGATCAAAGAAGAAAGTTTTTTAGATTTTGATTCACAGATTTGTGATATTCAAAGTTGTTTCATAAAAAAAACTGAATTGTATAAAAGAAGAGGAACGAGAGCTTTCGATTAGTGCAGGTGATGGGAACAAAGAAGCTGATACAACACCGCTTTTAAAAATCCAGTGACTTAAATGAAAACTTTTGAATAGTTCAGTGGTTATTGTCGTAACCATTTTTTTTGAAAAAAGGGGAATCGACTTAGATTTTTGGAAATGAAAACGAATAGAGGAGTCGCCACCAATCTTTTTTGATGAGGTGTGATCGGATCACCTTAAATTAATCATTTTAATAAAAATTAAGATTTACTAAAACGATAATTTTTGGTCCACGAAAATCAGAAAATGAGTTCGGGAGTCGGTTACGCACGAGGAAGGATTAGCACCCTCGATACGCCCAAAATTGGTACCTAGTTGATTAATTAGTGTCTTAGTGTCGAAAATTTGAAAACTTGAAAGAATTTAAAATACGATCCCTCTTTGTAAAGAAAATGCTCAAATGTTAAAGACCTTCTCGTCTCATAATATAAAATGTCACATCCAGTAAGTTAGGACACGACATCTTGAATTTTCGAGAGCGAGTTTGCCTTTTATATAAAAATTCGTGTATTTCAAAAGGTTATTCAGTTAGTTAAGGTGAACGAGGAAAATCGAAACCCAGTAAGTTAGGGCACGTTTCCTCGAATTTCCAAACACCAAATATTGCCTTTACTTGTAAAAATCTTATTTCGAGGTAACAAAATGCCATACCCGGTAAGTTAGGGCACAACACCTCGTATCTCCGAGAATAAGCATTTTTCAAAACTCATGTCGCGATTTAAAAGAGTATTCCGTTATTTAGGTTAAAGGAGAAAAATCGAAACCCAATAAATTAGGGCACGATTGTCTCGAATTACCAAATACGGAATATTACTTTTATGAAAGAATTATTATTGGGTTGGATATAATGATAATAATAATATTAAAGTAAAGTAAATAATAATACTATATATAAAAATATATATGTATATAATAGAAATACACACTACTATATAATAATAAATATAGAAATACAAAAAGCAAATATAATAAAAATATTAAATTAAAGTAATAAAAAACAATACTATATATAAATATATATATACATAAAAATATACACTAATATATAATAATAATAGTAATAGCAAAAATAATGAAAATATGAGTAATATTAATAATATATTAGAATACAAAAGTAAAGTAATAACAATAGGGGTGATAATAATAATAATAATAATACAAACAATAATACATATATATATAATAATAGTAGTCAGAAATAAAAAATAATAGAAGTACCAATAATGATAGTAATAATATAAATAAATATGGAGAGGGTATATATAATATAATAATAATATAAATAATAATATATACATGAGAAATAATAATAATATAAATAATAGTAAAAATAATAAAATAAAAAAAATAAAACAAAGCTCTCAACTCTCTCCCTCTTTCCCCATTCCGGCCATGGTTCGGTCGGTACCCAGGCGCCGGACCGGCGCCGTCGGTAGTATTTGCCGCCGTCGTCGGCCACCGCGAATTTAAAAAATGTATTATTTTTTGTCCTCTTTTTTATTTTTATATCTAAATATATGTATACTATTTTTGAAAGAAAAGAAAAAAATGTTTATATGTACAAAAAAAAGTGAAAATAAAAAGGAAAAAAGAAATAAAAACCTTAACGCGTTTGAATCTTTTCTTCTTGAATACTCGCTTTTTTTTATTTCAGATTTGCTTGCAAACCTTTTGCTTTTACATTCTTCTCTTTTTTTTGTATCAAAAAAACCTTTCAAAAATACAACTCTTTCCTCCTCTCCCTTTTTTACAATGGACTTTTGGTTTTGCTTTTATAGCCATCTTACATACATTTTTTATCATTCTATGTCTCCTCTCCATTTGATGGTGTAAATGCAAGTGGGAGACAAGGTGGTGGAGTAGGTGCAAGTGGGAGGCAAGGTGGCTAGGGTTTTGTCTTTTTAAAAAAAAAAAGTTTAAGTTGTATTGGGCTAGGGTTTTTATTATTTGGGCTTAGTTTTGGGTCTGATTTTATAATTGGGTTTGTGAATTGGGTAGGATTTAGGTTTGATTTTAATTTGTTGGGCCGGGTAAATTTGAGCCTCTACAATTATTTTGTAACTTTTTAAAGTTAAATAACTAAAACGTAAATTTATTAATAATTTAGTGGCATTCAGAGTAGTTTATCCAATATTTAAATATAGTACAGGGAGATGGAAATATGTCAGACGTATCATTTTCCTATAACTTAATGTATGTTAAGTGTACGTGTAGTGTTGGGCTTAATTTGGTGTATCATAAAAGATTAGATGAAAGGTTTGAATGCATTTGACACCTTTGAGTAAAAGGCAAAATTTTAGTCTTATTTTTAACTCATATTCTAAATTTAACATTGTCATGTCTCCAAATAATGCAAGATAATGATGTAATTTAATGACTGAAAAAGGGTTTTTTCAATTTGGTCCCAATCACTTCATTATTGTAACTTCTTATATGATAAAATGTTATGCATTTATTTTTGGTCAATTCTTTTGAAGAGGGTCGTGTTAATGTGGGGGAGGTTGAATTTCATATCAAAAATGAAATAATGCATGGAACTTCTTAATACCCTACCTATATCTAATTTATAAAAAAATTAAATTATGACATTAATTGATAATAGTGTTAATAAATTCATGGAAATCTACATGATCACTTTAATGTTGGTAGTTAATAATTTATCAAATTGGATCTATTAATAAAATCGTGAAATTGGAATTATTAAATCTTAAAATTTGAAATAGTAAAAGGACTAAAACCATAATTAGACATTTTCTTATTTATCTTGCTAACACTGGCATGTCTTTTATTTTTGCGACGCACTTATACTAAAATCATTGGTAAACTTTCAAAAATAATTATCATTTACTTCATACATAAAATGTGTCGTAAATTATTGATTTTGAAAAAAAGAAATCAAGAAAAGTATAGGAGGTATGATGATATTGATAAATAAAATTCGAAAACTGAATTTAATTATCATTTTGATATTCAATTATCACATTGAGTCTCGATTAAATTTAGAGAGTTAGGTTAGAAATCTAAGCAATAGGTTAGAAATCTAAGCAAAGGTAAAGCTCTTCCACTAATGGTGACACCAGAAGATTGACAAGCTCTCTTTAAAACGACAAAATTTTATACTAGTAAATGGTATAATTACACTTTAGTCTCTAAAGATGAAAATTTTGATTTAGTCTTTTAAAGAATTAAAAAGATATAAGCTATTACAAAATATATAACTTAATTTCGCCGTTGCCCCTTTCTTCAACCATTGTCTTCTTCATCTAATGAAACTCGAATCTAAAACTTAATTTAAAAAGCATCAAACGCTTTATCATTTGATAACTCGAAGCCTCAAAACCTTAGCATGTCAATACGACCTACCCAGGACAATAATTTTATTTTGGTGGATAAAAACAAAAGAAAAGAAGGGTTTCTTTTAGAAGCTATTGTGTTAAAAGGAAACCAAATGAATGATTTGTTGTGATGGATTTTCTACTATTGAAATAAGTCAAGTAATCCATTATTTGGACATGAGAGAACATGGAAGGCTTTGATTTGTCCTCTATGTAGCTTTAGTTTGTGAAATTTAGGCAAGGAGGGAGGGACCTTTTGGACCAACCATCTCTTTTATTTTCTTATGGCTAACTTTTATAATGAAGTTTGGGACTATACTTTGTCATATACTTTATGACTTCGAAACATAGTTCATGTATTTGTTCCACTACCATTGAATCCATCCATCTATACGTGTCCCCCCAATTAATTATACAATTATAATTTTGAAAGATTTAAGATTTTGAGTTCAAATCCCGTAAGATTTAAGCTTTGAAAATCTTGAAATTAAAATTTTACAACATTTATTTTTTTTTAAACTTTCATTTTAAATTATGCCATGCAAAATTTTACATCTTATAGGTTATTGGAAGGACCTCACTGAATGTAATTAGAATGTTTTAAATTTCAGGGATCAATTTAAAATAAAGTTATAGGTTGGGGATGTATGAGAAAATTCACTAATAATGATGAATGAAAATTCTAATTCAAAGCAAAAGGTTAAATGACTTTAAAAACATGTTGACCATAAATTCATCATTTTTAGGGTCTATTGGTCTAAGATAATCAACCAAATGGGAGCCATCATATAATATAAAAATACAAGGAAGAAAAAATTGACCTGTCACCGGTCCATCATCATCACCTATAGTCTTTTGGCTAAAGACACGTAACTGATGTGAGCTGGCGGTTTTTAGCCTGTTCTGCATGCCGACGTGGCAGTCTGGGTCCAAAAGGATCCGGTTCCTTGTAATGGCAGACACAAATTTTGTTGCTCAGTTTAATAATTTTTTTTGTTTTCATTTTCTTTGGCTTGCAACAAACCGGGACTGCCCGAGCCGACCGGTTTTTTTTAAACTAAATGAAAACTATGAACATATTTGAGAGGTCCTCTATTATGGTCCTCTAGTTTTATTACGTTTTTCGTCTTGTTTTTGCCATTTTGCAGCAAAATGTTGGGTGGTGAAAGAGATGATGCAGTTGTTGGAAGTAGAGAGCAAAGGAAGAAGAAAAAATGGTGGAAGCAAGGGGTGGCTTGGAGGGAAAAAAATGAATTGAGGAAGAAGATGATGAACAGTAATAGGGGTTAAAAAAAAAGTCAAATTTGATGACATGATGCCAACAGCTAACCTTCGTTAGGGATTTAATAGTCAAAATGATATATTATTATGAAAACAGTGACTAAATTGCAAATTTTTTTATTTGGGTAACCAAAATGAAAGTGTCTAAAAACTTTTGTGACCAATTAGGTAATTTACCCTTTTTTAACTAAATAAAAACTGCTAATATACTCGAGAGGTCCTTCTATTATAGGGATATAATCAAATTAGTCATTTTATTATTAAATAAATTAAATTAATTCATTTACTATTAAAAAGAATCAAATAATGTCAAATTCGAATAGATTTAACATTTGCTATTTAAAAAAATATAATATACTGTTTAACAGAGTTAATATTTTTAAAATTTTTATAGTTTTGTAAACAAAGTCTTTTGTTTGGAATTGAACTACAATTGAACAGTAATTTTCAAGATATTTTTTATACAATAAATAATAACTATGTTACAATTTGGACTTATTTGATTCCTTTTAATAGTATAGAGGCTAAATTGATTCATTTAGCAATAGAGAGATTAATTTGATTTGGTCCCTATAATTCAGGGACATCCTAGCTATTTTAACAAAATCAAAGTCTATTTAAACTTAAACCGGAAGTATTAATGCTTTTCTTCAAACCGATATCTTAATTGACTTAACGACAAAAAAGACTTTTGACAATTTTGAAACCTATTTAAAGATATATGTAATTTCAACATAAAAAAAAAAACAGCTTGAAAATGATATGTTAATTCTCAGCCATGCCTTTTTCAAAACCATGGGTGCCATACTTTGAGGAAGAACTAGTTGGTGCCTTTAACATCATATTCAACTAAGTCCCATTCGAGATGTATTGCAAAAGCCAGTTGCTTTGGGTCACCATACATCACAAAAAATGATTTGTGTGATTCTATTTTTCTCTATATATTAGGTAGTTTTGTCCATAGCTTTTTCCAAATATCAATCTATATCTAAATTAATTTATAGACTAATTTTGTTATCATAAGTAAGCCGGACACATACAAAAAAAAACTTTTTTTCCCATCAAAGAAAGTTTATTTTAATGGCTTTTAGTTTATTCGATTCAATGT
Source organism: Gossypium hirsutum (assembly GCF_007990345.1). Taxonomy (NCBI): domain Eukaryota; kingdom Viridiplantae; phylum Streptophyta; class Magnoliopsida; order Malvales; family Malvaceae; genus Gossypium; species Gossypium hirsutum. The sequence continues at coordinate 1,784,434 of NC_053426.1, read as the reverse complement.
TTGATACGTCAAACAAAATCAAAGACTTTAACATATCATTTTCAACTAACATAATTTTTAACTGTGTTAATAATTTAGACTAAGAAAGAACATTAATTATAGTAAGAGGATGAAATTATACGAAATTAACCAAATTAAGTAAGTACAAGTATTATAACCACAATTTGACCAATCCAAAATGTACCATTTGATGCAAATGGTTGCCGGTCGCCAACCCATGCATGCATGTAAATAAACAAAGCAGTCTATTCTATATATATATATATTTTATATATATATATGTAGCTGTATAATTGCTTAATCCACAGCCTCATAAATCAAAAGAAACCTGAAAATGATTTATTGTTTGTCAGCCATGCCTTTTACAAAATCATGGGTGCCACTGTCATACTTTGAGGAAGAAATAGGCGGTGCCATTAACATCATTCTCAAGTCTCAACCAAGTCTTTTTCGACTGCGCACCAGATTAGATAAATTATATATATAAAAAAACAAATTTAAATGATACACCTAATTTATTTTTCATTATAATAATGATAAAAAATCGATCTCGAGTAGTCTAAGAATAAGTATAAAAGTTTGATGATGTAACACAATTAAAATTAAAAAATATATATATATAAAAATTTCTAGGGGATGATATGGTTGAACATGTCTGGTAATCGGTTCTTATTTCAATTGTTACAACAGCCAAATCAACAAAAATTAAATAAATAATTAAAAATTCATAAAAAAATTATTAAATAGATTCAACCTGTTCAACTTTCGCTTTTTGTCCTGATTTTCAATTTTTACCTATTTCAAGTAATTTCCAAATATATTTGTTCAGACAATTATATCGATATTCTCAACCCATTTGATTCTTTTATTAAAATTCTTCGTGTGTCACATTTGAAATAATAATTATATAACAATAATAAATGATGTTATAGTAGATTTGAATTTAATAGCAAAATTTTAATAGTACTAACAACTGAAGTTACATTTTTAAATCTAAAAAAATAAAGTACCTAAATTTTTGAAAATAAAAAATAGAGAGACAAAAATTTAAATATATGATGAATATAAAGACTTGAAACATATTTTAAATTTGTTATTTTACTTCTTTTTATAAGAATTATAATTGTTTGGGACTCGACCCGAACGTAAATGGAAGACATAACCGCTATATATAGGCATGATATGGCTAAAGAGTTTTGAGTTATTTTGGTTTCGATTTCTTTTAAATTTGGGTTTTAATTTTATTGATCATAAATATCAAAATTATATATAAATTTTAATGTAATGCTTGGTGCAATTCCTTAATTTTGATTTTTATTAATAGTATAGATGATATTTTAATTTTGATTTAATTCTCAAAAAGAACTAACCTTATTGTTAGCGTGATACTATTTTATGTTTATTTAACAATCATATTTAATAAATGTGAAAATTAACTTAATTTATTTCTTCTTAAAAATATGTGCCATTGGATTAAAATTAAAATTTCATACAAATTAATGGCACGAAATCAAAATTTATTTATTATATTGCATAAAAAATCAAAATTCATAAATAATTTCAAGATTTAACTTTCAATATATACTTTTTGGAATTGAAATTCTTTTGGGTTTGAAATTTCTTGAGTTTGGGATATTAGGCCCAATTATTTTAGATTAATTTAACATTTGCTTAAGTATCGTAATAACGGTATCAAGTCGAATATCTATAAATTTAGTAATTCCCAAATTTAAATATGTAAATTTATTTTACAAATTTGAATAGAGCCGGAATATGATAATGTGTTGTTAGTTGAATCTCTTTTAGTTGGTAATGCTATCAGTAGTAAAATGGTAGAAATACGGTTGATTTATGAAATATTACGCTAAGAATGAGAAATTCAAGGACATCATATGCCGAGATCTCATAATAAAGTTGCGAATTACATGACCAAAATTTCACCTGACTTACTAGTTTACGGCAGTGAAAGACATTTTGCTAAAAAGATTAAAAAAACCAAATGAGAGAACCAATTTTAAAATTTTTAAAATTTAGTAAAGTTGTAATTAATTAATTATTAAACCAATTAAAAACGAAAATTGATAAATTGATGGATTAGAGTAGGGTGATAATTAAGAGCAAAGCACCTTGCGGTCTGAAGTAAAACCACTTTCAGCTCATGAACTCACTTTTCCCCAAAACCCTAATTCCCTCCACTTCCCTTAGCTCCTCAACTCGTTTGACTTTGACCCCCAACTCACTGCGTCACTTCAAACTACACTTACCTCGACTCATGAGTTCCGACTCTTCCCATCGTCTCTTCCAACTCAAACTCGACCCGCTCACCGGAAACTCGGAATGGGTCGTCATCGAAGACAATGACGATCTCCCTGATTGTTCCAAGGAACCACTTTTAGCTACGACGTCGTATCTCGACATGCTCAACGACTCTTTCCGGAACAAAGCCTTCCGTTCAGGCATTGAAAGAACTGTGACCAAACCTTGCCACGTGCTCGACATCGGGTAATAATTCCTCAATTTTTTTAAATTTATTTGATCTTTCATAAAATGATTATTAATAGGGTAATGTTACTTCATATTGCCATAAAGTTTAATTTTTTAAGTTCAGGTGAACTTTAATATGCACATAGAACTTTGATTCGATGTAATTATGTAAATAAAAGTTTAATTTTGATTCAATTGTATACATAAAGTTTTGATTTTGATTAATTATATGCAAAAATTCAATAAATTTAGTATACACTTGTATAAAATTAAAGTTCATTGAATTCGAGTTTATGTGTAGTTTTGATATTAATGAACTTGGAATGATTATATATTGAATTGGCCATTGAAGATATTTTGCAGTGCTGGAACTGGGTTGTTGTCGATGATGGCTGCACGAGCGATGGGATTAAATGGGACTGTAACAGCGTGCGAATCTTATCTTCCAATGGCGAAGTTGATGAGGAAAGTTTTACATCGAAACAGTATGGGGAAAGCCATCAGTCTTATTAATAAACGTTCTGATGAACTCGAAGTCGGTGTTGATATTCCTTCTCGTGCCGATGTCCTCGTGAGTATATCATTTGGTTTTGTTTTAATCGATTGTTTGCTAATGTTATCAGTGATTGTTATCCAAAAATGTAAGTGCAGGTTAGTGAGATTTTGGACTCGGAGTTATTGGGGGAAGGGCTAATTCCGACTCTACAACATGCACACGATAAGCTCTTGGTGGAAAACCCGCTAGCGGTGCCGTTCCGAGCTGTTACTTATGGCCAGGTCTTCATCTAAAGGACTTGAACTGTTAATCTATTACATGGTTTGGAGGGTCTTAGAATCTTAATTCTTTTAATTTTGTCTTGTTTCCAGCTGGTTGAAAGTACATACCTGTGGAAGCTACATGATTTATCCGGTATTGAAGCAAAAGTATCGGATGGTATTCATCTTGTTCCTACAGGCTCAGATAGTATTATACATGTCAAATCACGACAGTATCCGATGCATTGTGATGCTATCAGGGAAGAAATAAAACCGGTAATCTCATTAATTCGTCTACTGTTTTATAGACTTTCAAGAAAGTCCTTGCAATTTAATTCCTACTTAATTTAGAACTATTCCAGCTCTCAGAACCCTTCAAAATATTTGAATTTGACTTTTGGAAACGGCCAGAAAGCAATGGAGAAACCAAGGTGCAGGTCCAGGTGATTGATGACGGTAACATTCATGCCGTAGTTTCATGGTAACTATATTCATGGCTGCACTTTTGTGTCAGAAATTTTTGCTTTAAGGAACTTCGATAAATTGTGTGTGTTTGTTTTGCAGGTGGGTTCTTCAACTTGATCGTGAAGGAACGGTTTTTTATTCTACTGCCCCTAGATGGATAAATTCACCGGCTAATATAGGTTAGTTGGGTCTATAATAGAAACTATTCTATGAGTTTATGGCCTCAATTGCTTTCTGATGCTTCATTAGGATATCGGGATTGGTGTGACCATTGGAAGCAGTGTGTTTGGTTCTTTCGAGGGAAAGGTATGTCCGTGTCCCAGGGAGAAGAAGTTCTTTTGGAAGCTACTCATACAGAGACTATTGTTTCATATAATCTCAATGTCCAAGTCCCTAAAACTGATACAAGGCAGCATGATCACAACATTCGGGATTTTCAGCTGTTATTGTCTCCGGAAAGAATTGCAATTTATGGAGACAGTAAATGGCGATCATCTGTGTTGGCAGCAGTGAGAAATGCCGTAAGCTCTTCTCACGCTCTCTGTTTTTGAGCGAGTGTTTACATCACCTGACTCTATTATTTGCAGTTGCAGGGAAGAGTTAACCCGTTATGTGTTGTTGTTGATGATAGCATTTTCTTAACACTTCTTGCTGCAAATCTTTCAAAAACGTCTCATGTACTATCATTGTTTCCGGGGTTGAGAGAAAAAGGTGCCCAATATTTGGAAAATGTTGTTAAGGCAAACAGTTTCTCTATGGACCGTGTAGAAGTACGTGAAAAAAGGAAACCTTGTTTGACCTTGCACGATACTCATGGGAAAAAGGTAATTCTTTTCCCGCTTTACCTTTCACTCACATCACATGCTCCTCCTATACGGCTCTGATTTTGTGTATTTAATGTCACTCGACTTTTCATTTGTCCTCTGAAACACTTTTTTTGGTAATGAGATTTTAATGTTAGAATACTCTCATATACGGTATTCAAACAAATTATTATTACGCTTTCTTTCACAGGTTGATATGTTGATTGGAGAACCGTATTATTATGCAAATGAAGGGATGCTTCCATGGCAGAACCTGCGGTTTTGGTACGTTCTTTTCTAAACAGTTTCAATAATGCAACTTGTTTAAAGATCATTCTGTTTTGTTTCACAATTTAGCTTTAGCCTAAGGATAGCCAAGTCATTTATAGTCTCCCATCATAATTTAGCTGCTTTTCGTTATAAGTTTGTCAATGAGCTCGTTTATAGAATTTCAATCATCTGTTTTTAACCTTTTGGCTCGGGTTTAGGAAGGACCGTACCTTGCTCGACCCCATCCTTTCAGAAGATGCGTTGATAATGCCTTGTAAAGGAATCCTAAAGGCTTGTGCTATGTCTCTCCCTGTAAGTTCATACTTTCTACTCTGTCACCGAGAAAAGGAATAAAGAAAACACTAGACGGAACTTCTCGTCTTATTTACGATTTGTACATGTATTTTCGTGACTACTTATCCAGGATCTTTGGAGCAGTCGCTGTTGCTTAGGTGATGTCGAAGGCTTTGACCACTCTATAGTAAACACCACCCTAGGTGCATGCGGTGAATTACCGGCGCCGAAAGAGGGTCCCTTTCTTCCTTTCTCTATATGGCAATGTGGTGAAATTAAGGTAAGTGATGCATACGAAATTTGTTTTCAACAATGACAATGGATACTAATCCAACTGCATTGAATGTTTTAGGAGCTAAGTGAGATATTTACCATCTTAGAATTCGATTTCTCGAAACCTATAAGTTCATGTCACGGAACAGCACAGGTACACCTTTTCAAACCAACCTATATAAAAAAAAGAGTAAACTATTAGTAAATTTCTTTTCTGATTACCCAACTATTTGATTTTTTCTTTTTCTGGTCGTCAGCCGTTAAATTACTAACAGAAAGATGACGTGGTAACTTTTAAATTTGGCATAATAGCAACTTTAACTCTCAATACATTGTTTCAATTCAGTTTTGATTCTAAAAAAAATTAACCATCAACATTTATACATTGTGAAAATTGGTTTTTTTGTAGTTTTCTTTGAGATCCTTTCACCTGAAAAGCTAAAAAAATATAAAATTTATCAGTTAAATTTGATTGAAAATATACTAAAAATGGGAACACCAAAAAAATACAAAAAAAAAAAATCAAATTAAACAATGTATACATATCGAGGGCTAAAGTTGCCATTATGCCAAATGTAAAAGTTTTGTCATCTTCTCATTAGCCATTTAATGGCTAGTGACAAAAAAATTTGAATAATTGGTGACCATTTTATAACTTCTCATTATCGGGTAACCAAAAAAGAAACTTACCAATAGTTGAGTGACGACGAATGTAATTTACCTGAAAAAAGCCTACACAAGTACAAAAACTATGATGATGATGTTATTATATCCTTTTCTCATAGGTTAAATTCATTGAAGGTGGTACATGCCATGGATTTGTTCTATGGGTGGATTGGATTATGGATACAGATAATTCTATTGTAATATCAACTGGACCAGGTACCGTTTGTATTCTTATATCTTGACCCTTACTTGAAAAGTATAATATATGTCGCATGGGATGACATTTTTGTATATCATAAACGATCAAACTTTTTGCATGTTGGTTCAGAGCATAGATATTGGAAGCAAGGGGTTAAGCTTTTGAGCAAGCCAGTTGCAGTTGGAATTAATGGATGTAATAGCAATAGTGAATATGGTTCAACCATAGTGGAAGCCTTATTCGAGCCATCAAGTAGTGAACTCATCCTTAAGCATGCTTTTTTGTGACACTTATATCATTTGGTTTGTTGGTTTTTTGGGTTAAATTGTGCTATTAGTTTTTGTATCTTACGTTTGTATCTTACGTTTAAGTTGTGAATTTAATTATGTATAATTTAGTTTTTGTATTTTTTGAATTTTAAAATTTTAGTACAATCAAAAAGTTTTTAAATTCATTTAAGTTAAAATTTGTCATTTCCAAAATTTGATACTAAAACATATTATCACATTTAATGCCATAAATAAACTTGTTATTTTTATATATTACTCATAAAAAAGTTGGATTTGATTGATGTCAATTTATTCACAATTTTATACATTGTACAAGGTTAATAGGAAATTTTAACTAAATGAATTTAACTATTAATGTTTGGATCAAGATTGAAATTCAAATATTAAGGATGAAAATTAATCAATGGTCAAATTATAGGGATTAAATTCATAACTTACAAAGTATAGAGATTAATAGTAAAATTTAACTTTTTTTCCCATAATTTGTGGCAAAAAATTATAATAGTTGTAAGTGACCTCAAGAAAATGCAATATTTAAATTAGATTAGACCAATTGGACCGAGAATCAATGAAGGAGAGAGGTTTTGAACTGCTTTAACCGAGAATCAATATAGATTAATTAAATTTTTTAATAAACCAGTTAACCTTACGAAAAGATTTAAAGAATATTGAGAAAATGTTGCATTTAAACCCCCTTTTTTTTTGGTGCAAAAAGGAATGGCAAACTACTTATCTTCCTAGCACTATTACTCCAAAGATAAAAGAATTATAAAAAAGAATCCAGTTGAATCCCATGAATCTACTTATAGACTAGACATTTCAATTTTAACTCAAATTACGAAAAAAATAAGTCATACATATGTTCCAACCTATATGCATTCTCTAAAATATAGTTTTGAGGTAAATATGAAAGGAATTTTATTGAACAAGCAGAAAATTACACCAAATAACCAGTGCTTATTATCAATGATACAATGTAATATAAATTGAAAATTTTGGTACCTCCATGTCAAGCATTGCAAGCAAAAATTAGTAAGGAGGTAAACCAGTATAGGTTTCAAAGTTCAAAAACAAAAAAAGAAGTGCAATCAGACTCTGTGTGCTATCTGGGGTATTATCAACTCCTCATAATCATCCACAGCAACCTGGTTCAGAAAATTTTCAAGATTTGTCAAACGCGCTTTTATTACCATTCATTAAAGATGATTTTGGATTAAGACAATTGGGAAGAGTAATTCGTTGTAGTATACCTCGTATCTTTCGCCGTGATAAGTGTACTCCACGTGCAATTGCTTAGGTTCTCCGGGGCAAGGATCGCAGAAGCCCATGATACCTGACTTCTTTACACCATCATGAAGCTGTAACAAGAGGATAAACAACCAAGGTTATGCTGATGGGAATTCTATAGTAAAAGTATTATGGAGACCCTTGTACTAGATAGTCAAATTGCATTTTTCCTCCTTTACTAGAAAAATAGGCAAATTAGCCCTTGTACGTTAAATCAAAGCACAAACTGGTCCTTTCTGTTAAAGATTTCAATCCATTTCTGCCAACATGTCTTGTATCAGACAGTTACATGTAGTGAGGGTAAAATGCAATTCGACTTCTAGTACAAGGGCCTCTATAGTGCTTTTACCGATTTCTATCATAAGCACTTCTAGCAATATATGTATATATGTGTGTGCATGCGCGATATGTTGCAAACAAGCAGGATTCGAATTAACAAACCTTAAGTTGCCCTGAATCATTAACGAGGAAGTTAAGAGGTAATGTTACATCCAACACTTGTGAGGCTAACTCATCGTTTGTTTCTCTCAGCTCATCTCCTTTCTTTAAAGCTTTATGATTTCCATAAATTGCTTTGGTAATAACGAGTCCACCTATTTCTTGTTGCTTATTTCTTTTCCTGTTGGCTACGTTCTCTAACAACTGCTGAGCTTTTGCAGCTACTTTTCTTGCCTCTTGAACCTTTACAAAAATCAAGTAAAATTCACCCTTAACCATTTTTTTTTTGGAACAAGACTAAGCTGGCTTATAAAAGTAGTGCACAAGCTGAAAATATTTAATCTCGTTATTATTAAAAGTTATATGCGCAACACTCCCTAACAAGAAATCAAGAAATATATTCATCAAAGCATGACTGATGTATGGTAAAGGACTATACAGGTTTGCATCTCAGTTTTCATTCATGTGAGAAACACTGGCCAACGAAAATACACATAATTAGAAATAAGTTACATCAGAAATATACGGCAGCATAACATTTTTAGCCTGGAGGTCATATCCCCAAATCTGTGTGTCGACACAAGTGTCAGATAGAAGTACTTCATGAAAAATGAAGAGTCCAACCAACGTAATTTCTAGCATCTTAAGAAACGTAATGAGAAGGCCAAAAATGAAACTAAAACTTCATGAATACCTAAAGCATTTGAGTAAACATACCTGGGTTGCAGTCCTTTCCATATTCTCTAATGCCTTCTGCTTTTCCCTCTTAAGGTAATACGGTTTAAACACAAATTTCTGCAAATGTATATATAACAATAGTTATCTAATAGCATTAAATATTTTTTTTTTCAAAAGGCAGAAAATCTAGAAGCAATAGGTCGAAACTATAAGGAGAAGTGTAAGTGATTACCTTGAGTATAAAGTAAATTGATGTTGGAACTACTAATGCCCCAGTAGCTAAAACAGGATTCAAATCCCTGGAAAGCAAAATCTGCATATAACAAACATAACGAACACATTGAATTGTAGGATAACTAATTCAGAATTGTAATCAAAACAAGAGACCAATCTCCATTAACAAAATCCCAACAGGAAACATTAAGTTTCTGTATTTTTCCTTGCATTAAGTCTACGAACTTTTTTTTTGTTTAAATCATGCTTTACATACAAAGCACATTGCTAAATTGTTACCACACTTCAATACTCGGATCTTACACTTCAATATATCCCAAGGATATATGATTCGAGTATATACCATTCAATAGAACCATGTAGAAAGTTCAAGTCATATACACTTGCAATGGTATCTTTTGATTTCTACTAAAATGTTGACAATTTGACAGCTTTCTAAATAATATCATAAAATTTAACATCAATCTGCTGCAACTTTAAAGCATTTCATTTCAGATAAGTGAAAATCATACAAGGATAGAAAATTCTATCCTATGAAATCCTACAAAAGCACAACTTCACATTCCGGATCCTATTACAGCGAAACTCAGCACTAAAAGAAATAAGTACAACACATTCAAGTTCATGATACAAAATGAGAAATGACTCAAATAAAACCCCCTTTTGAAACACGTCAAAGGACAAGAATATTCTTACAGGAATAAGTAACTTTTGGCCTCCACGGTGCAGTTCAAATCTCCAAAAGATACCCTGTCAACAAACAAAATGTTTAAAGATCTTGTTGGTTAACTCCTATATAACAATATCATCATAAATATAAAGCAAGTCCATTTAGTTTATGGTTTTGCCATTTGCTTTGTCAAATAAAAATTTTTGAAAAAAGGGACAAATAGAAAAAGGGGAAAATAAATACCAGCCAAATGGAATCTTAAAAAGTCGTGATGACACAACAGGTGCCAACAAAATAAAATCCTTTGATTGGTTGCAGGTACGCAACATTTTTTCATAGCTATATTCATAAGTAGGATACAAAATATGTCATTATAATTTGAGCAATCCCTTTGTAAGACAGATGCAATTACCCGAATTCCAATTGTATACAACATGCGAACAGTGCTAAAATCAGACACTTTCCTCCCACCACCAACTTCAACCTCAAGAGCAGCGCTGGAGAAAAAAATCAGCAACAAGTGCAGAGCCTTAAGCTTAGCAGTTATGATCAAATGCTTTGTAAATTTGCTTAACAAATAATGATAATCGAATTGATCACTTGGACTATAATTGAAGTTATGCCTCAGCAACTTCATTGAATTTCTGGACAAATTATGAGAAAATGAATGAGCGTATATATGCTCGCAACTATGCATTTCAATTGTTTTAGACCAGCTCCTTGACAAATATTTGTGATACTTCTCATAGTGAGATGCATCCCTTTTGAATTTTTTTTAATTTTACAAGTAGCTATATAACCATATATCAAGAAGTCCCAAGGGAAAGCGAGGATTGTTTGTTCAGCTTTAGGACAGTATTGTGCAATAGATGACAATGCAAAAAAGGTTATTTTCTTTCGCTGAGTATTCTCTTCAATTATGGTATTGCGATACATTTTATGCATTGACTCATAGTCCAGATCATGCAGTACACTTATATGGAAACCTGATAAACAGTTTGGAAGAATCAAGTCACACTGACATAATGGAACTGCAATAGATAATCTTAAAAGAAAGAAAGGCAAAAGAAACTCATTTGTCACCATAAACAGCATAAACAAATACCAATTTCCATCCTTTATTAATTATCCATATCGGTTACGCTAACATACCTTCCAATTCTGCCTGCAATACGACCATGAGATTTTGAGGAAAAACGACGAGTATAACGAGCTGATATGCCAAAAGAATTTGTGCCAAACTGCAGTTCTTAACATGAACAAAAATATTACAAAGAAATATAACAGAGATCATGTTGGCAGAAATAAATAAATAAACAAAAACAACTAGGATCATACACCAGTGGGATTTTTCTGGGTTAGTTATTCTGCCATAAATTCGGTAATCTAGATAGTGAACATAGACTTGCCTTCACTTCTCCAGCAGCAGACGTATTTTGGTCTTTCTTTTGCCATCCAACCCCAATAGATGACTGCGGACCGAGTAAAAGCTCTATCTGTAGAAATGGTGAAGACCAAAAACAAATTGAAAGAGATTAGAATCCTCAAGACAGATCAGCAATAATTAAGACTTAGCAGTTCATAGCATCTCAGCTGAAAATGACAAAAAGTAGCTTACATTTCCACTTGCTGTATCAGAAAGTTGACGAGTCCATACATTGGACAGATTAATCGAGCCATCATGAAAAGACTTAGCAATACCCAGTGTCGCAGTTGAGTGTAAAGATAACTGACTGAAAAGAAAAGGAGACAATGAAGATACCGAGCAAAACTACAAACTAAGTAGACAAACAATTAAAACCCGAATTCCCTACCGTGTCATTTGCACCCCTATTAGACTACCTAAACCAACCGATCCCATAAACTCGATAGTAGAACCAGAAGCAATCTGATGCCTAAACACAGCCGAAGCAGCTCCAGCACCGGAATTCTCTTCAACTCCCAAATTTCCACTTAATGAAAGAGCACTACTTTTTGATAATTGAGATTGAACTGCACTAGACATAGCCATTCTAAAACACAAAACAAAATTACACAACATGCTATATCAATGCAACAATCAATCGATCAAAATTAAGGAACCAAAACAAAAAATAAAAGGGCAAATACCCTTACCCTCTCATAATACCATCACCATCTAGAAACTCAGGCAATGACAAATTGGCAACTATTGAACCCTTGGGTAGAAAAAGAGCCGACATCTTTTGTTGTTCCTTCATTCTTTTTAGCTTCTCAAGCTGTTCTTTAATCTCTTCTACTTTGTTCAACTTTGGGCCAAGTTCTAATCCAGAATTCAATCCTTCCATACCATAAATATCGTATATTTGTCTCTTGTTTTCATCAGATAAGATTTCGTATGCTTCACAGATTCTTTGGAAATTCTCTGTAGCAATTTCCTTCATCTATACATATAAAACATATATATAAAATAAAATCTCATGTAAAACATCGAATTGAAGAGTAAAAAGAAACATAATTTTCCCCTTTTTTTTCTTTAATACTTACATGAGGAGCTTGGTATTTGTCAGGATGGTAAACTTGAGCCCATTGACGATAAGCTCTACGGATTTCTTCATCGGAGGCTTCCGGTGATAGGTGTAACAGTGCGTACAGTTCTCTGTTCGGAGGTCCGGTGCCGTCGTCTTCTTTCATCGTCTTGATTTTCTAGGAGAAATCAAAGAAATTGCTTCTACTTTTTTGGGGTTTTAGGGGTTTTTGGATATTACATTGTTTGGTAACTGTTAAATTTCAGCTACTATATACTAAGTGTTTCAAAGGCCCAAAAGCCCATATCTTTGGTTTAATAAACCAGTTTGATCTCAAACTCGACTCAAGTTGGACTCAATTTTGAGTTTGGTACTTGACTCGAGCTCAATCAAATGTTTATTTTCAAGTTCAAATCAAGATATAATCAGGTCACTTGAACTTAATTAAGTTCTTTTATCAATTTTTGCACTCAAGCTTGAACTTGATTAAGTTTATATGTTATCATGCTCGAACTGAACTTGATAATTAAGCTTAGAATTAATAATATATATATCAAGGACAATGAATTGATTATAATAATATAAAAGTATTTAAAATATATATTATAAATGAAAAGTTTGATAAGGATTGTCAGTCATTTAAGTAAAGTATTATTAAGCTTAAATTCTATTTAATTAATAGCTCGATTTGCTCGAGATCAGCTTAATAATTACTAAATTGAGTTCAAGCTTTTTTCGACAGTTAAAAACTGTTAAAACCGGGGTAATTGACGAAATAATCAAATAGTTACGTATGGCGTGCCATGTGTACATCATGCCGATGTATAATGATTAGTTTTTAACCATATAAATGGAGTGACTTGTTAATAAAATAATTAATTTACTCTTTGATTTAATGTACAATGACTAATTTATCCTTCTTTCAATATATGAGTAAAATACAATTTGACTTTTCGTATAATGTTAGGATATTATCTTTTAGGAATATATAATTATATAATATATCTTTCCATATATTTAAAAATATATTTAGGAATATATTCAAGCTTGGCCCTGGGGGTTGTTTGGAGGTGCAACCGCCCAAGGTTGAAAAATGTCCAAAATATTGTTTTCCAGTTTTTAAGGGGCCGAAATTTTAATTTTTTTTTTAGCTTTTAGGGGCCAAATTTTTTTTTACCAACTTTTAAAGGACCTAAAATTTTTTTTCCAACTTTTAAGGAACCGAAAATCCCATTTTATTGTTTTGCCTAGGGTCCAGAAAATGTCAAAAACTGTTTTGAATATATTATATAGCTTTCCTATTCCTAAAAGAGAATATCCTATGATAATATCCTAATAGATAAGCTTATTATGATTGTGATTGAATTTAAGGGAAAATTATAATATTGATGATTATGATTGTTATTTAGTTTATTAATTTCATATAAAATTTGAAAAATACAATAGACACATCAAAATCATATATAAAATATATTGATATATTTAGTTCATTCAATAGGAAGATAATGCATTTCAACGCACTCAAATCCACATCTTCCTACATTGGCAACAATATCCATGCTAGTCGAGCTAAGACTCCATTAACAACAAATACATGATTTAATCTATTTATAAGTAAAAAAAATCATATATATATATATTTTCAAAATTAAAATATTATTATTTTTAAAACAAGTTTTAAATATTTAATATCTATTTAAATTAAAATATAATTTAAAAGTTAATTTGATAGCAATTAAAATTATTTTAATGATTTTATAGGTAAAAAGAAGTATTGTATAAAAAATAAAAAATAAATAGATAAAAATATTTAAGAGATAATTTTGTCTCAAAGGTATGTGAGAAATTACCAACAAGTGTTGGAGAGAATATGGATTCAAATCTTGAAGACGATATTGCTAGCAGTAGGGGCGAAACCAAAAAAATCTCTTGAGGGTCGAAATTAAATTGTAATTTTTATGATAGGAAAAATGCAATTCCTCCACTTTAATAGAAAATATATTTATAATTTTTAAATAATTAAATTAAATTTTTATATTTTTAGGGAGGTTAAAGTATAATTTTATATTTACTAATTTAAATTTTTAAAAATTTTAAAGGGACCATATGAAAAAAAAATTATTTTAGGGGAGATCGGGCCCCTGCCAGCCCCTTAAATTCGCCACTGACTAAGAGAGATAATTATAAATCTTAAATATAGACAGTAAAATGAACATATTAATCTTTGTTTATACAAAAACATATTTTAAATATATGTCTTATGTATCCAATAAACTATGAGATGAAGCCTAAGCATATAATTTCATTATAGGTAAATGAAAGTTGTCATTTGCTTACTTTATATTTCTGGTTGACATTCCATTATTATAATATGCTATAATGCTAACATAATTACAATAATTTATCTACAAACAAGTATCATAAATGAGGCATTTTTATTTACAATTTTGTATTTAACTCTACTTGTTTATTCACTTTTCAATATTATAAAAATTAAATTATTGGAACTAACTTCCTCTTGAGTTTTGACCTATTAGTTTCTTTTTATAAAAATAGTTAATCTGTTTTTTGAGTATTTTGGACAGGCTGAATCTACTTAAAAATGGGTTTGGATTTGAAATTTTTTTGGAATTTAATCTCGACCCGACTTGACCTATGGACATCTCCAGTGGTGATGTGACATTCTAACATTATGCCATGTCATCACTTAAATTTTTTTTAAAAAAAATTGAGAAATGTTATCAAGTTTCAGGACCAAGTTAAAAAAATTGTCAATTTTAGAGATTAAATGTTGCATTATCACTTTTGACGAATATTAAATGGCTACCAGCCCTAAAGTAAAGGACCTCCTGAATAATTATTCCAAAAGGGAAAAAAAGCCAACTAAAGTAATCCATCATTTGTTTGTGGTTACCACATTTGGGTCTCCCAAAAATGGTAAAATCCTCTTATAGATCTAAAAATTTTACAAAATTACTTGATAATATAAAAGTTAATCTTTTAAAAATTTATAATTCATATTTTACCCCTACTCTAATTGTCTAGCTAACCCCTATTTTCATCCATCTCTCTCAAAAGACTCCAAAACAGACCATATATTTCTTAACATTTTAATTGGTTCAATTATCCAAATTGTCCCCAATATTTCATTAGTCCACGAGGCTTCATTTAATAGCAGCACTACCCAAACTCCACCTCATCTTATCATCTTCCACCCATAGTTTCACCTCTTTGGGCTTCATCTTCCCTTTTGCACTCAAGCTTTGCTCTGGTTTCAGGATCGTTCATCGGCTTTACATCGACGTGGTGCATGCATTCTGGCTCTTCTTTCAGTTGAATTAGATAGTTGACCAGACATCTCCGGCCGGCAATGGTAACAGATGGCGGCTAGCTCTTTGTTTAGTTTCCCATAGGATAATCCGTAAGAATGAAAGTTTATGTATATATTTGAATCATAATCAAAATGAAAGTTTCACGTGTATAATTGCACAAAATCAAAATTATGTATCAAATTGGACATTAAATAAAAAATTATGTACAATTTTAAAATTTATCCTTACAATTTTTTCGGAAGTAAGCTATCCTAATTTTTTTTATTAGATTTAAATTATAATTAAATAAAATCTATATCTATGCATGTTTTTGATTTAGTATGCAATATTATATATAAATTTTGATTTAATATAATTATATACATATAAATTTAATTTTGATTTAATTAACACGATTATTTATATGATATAATTTTTCGTTATATCATATGGGAATTACGAATATAGCATTCTATTTATTTATACAATAATAATGATGGAAATAGAGTAATATAATTTATACCCGATATAACATTCTATTAAACTAAAAAAAATTAATACTACAATATTTCCTCATAGATTTAAAAATATATCCATTTGTATTAGTTTGATAAAATATTGCATAAGAAAATTGTGCAATATAAATAATGTTATTATAATAATATATCCAATTTATTTCAAATATTTTGAAAAATATGCCCCCTACCTTGACTTTGTCATCAACTATTATATATTTAAAAATAATAATGATCTTTTCACACATACAACTCCAATAAATTTAGAATTTGATTGAAAAGATAAAAATAGTGATGATTGTGATTGTGATTTTAGCTTATCCTCACATTAATTTCAAATCATTTTCTGAAAACTACAATAAATTTATTCCGATCATAAATTTATAAGGAAAAATTAAAGGTATTGTGTCGTAATCGGAAAGTATTCTAAAAGATTACAATAAAGTTGCTGATCACATGACGAATAGTGTAGGCTTGCACTATAATAATTTGTAGATCTATAAAGATTCCTAATTTCAATTAAAGCTTTACTAAAGACAATTTAATTAAAGTTTTATAATTAATACATTTATAAAAAAATTAAATTCCAACATAATGATATTTTATTAAAAAAATATATAAAAAAGTAAAAATACTCCTCTATTAATATTTGTTATTTTATATAAATAATCATGTATAATATATATGGTTTGTTTTTTCAAATATTCGATAAAAAATTTTTGTTTTATGAATCCATCAATATTTTTTTAAACACTTAAACTTTCGACAAAATTAAAAAACAAAACTCATACTAAAAAAATATTGAGAGAATTAAAATTAACCCAGAAGAAATAGCCAACTATTACCGACATTTGCAAAAAAAAATTAAGAAAATTTGTGGTCAAATTTTATAAAAAAGTCTTTGTAGTATGAGTTTGTGGAAGATTTAGTACTTTTTACTATAATTTAATCTTTTTGATCCCTCTACTTATGAAATATTAAATTTCAGTCCTGAAACTATTTTTCCTCTTAATTCTATCAAATAATTTGACATGACACATATATTTTTTTAAAAGACTCATGATGTGACATATAACAAACTTTTGTCGCATTTAAAAAAGATAAAAAAATTATAATATTTATCAAATTGTAAAAATAAAAAATCCTCAAAGCATATATGACACATTTTCCTATGTTTTAAAAATTAAGTCACGTTAAATTATTGGATGAAATTTAAAAAAAAAAAATAAATTATTTTATATTATCGGTTTATAGGGCTTATGCACTTTTAGTTAATAATAAAATGACACATTATCACTAATGTAAAGTAAAAAAAAAAATTAAAAGACTTAAAATTAAATACTATTAACTATATTTAAACATAATTAAATATTAAATATAATTATTTTGTTTCTCTTTCAAGGTCTGGGTTTTGAGTTTTAGATTTTGGGTTTTGATTTTTAGGTTTCAGATTTTAAATTTTGAATTTCATGTATTTGTATTATTTAGTTTTATAAACTCTTTATTTTTCTTTTTGTTTTTGTTTATGCAATGTATAATAAAGAAGAGGATGTGGTGGTGTTGAGGACGCCAATTCACCATAAGAGATGGAGATCTGGAAAGTTCACCATAAAAGATGGAGATCTAGAAAATACAAGAGGATAGGGAGAAGGCTAAGAGGATTAGTACTCCATAGTTGCTTAAGGGCTCAAAAGATTTCTTTTCCATTGTTGGAAGGGTTTTACACGGGGTCTTCTTGTTTGCTAGTATGGCGTGGCAAGTTGTTGTAGAGAGGTTGCCATTTGGGTGTATGTGTAGATCGACGTGCATCGCAGACTCATTTTGTTATGGCAACACGAGGTTGTTATATTCAAGTGGGGTCCAATGGTGTCCGAGGGCATGTTCACACTTAAGGAGTGTTCACACCTAAAAAGTAGGTGCCAGGTAAGGGTGTTCGCCAAATGGGTGTTTGTCGAAACCAAGGATCGAACAGAGAGTAAGGATTCGAGAGGGCTAGTCATCGAGCAGTCTAAGTAGAGCCGGAGGGTTGGTCATGGGTGTTTCTCAGGTGACCGTTCATGCTGGCACGTGTCCAAGTCTGGAGGAGGTATAACAATTTTGCATTGATAATGATGTATCATCTTATTATTAATTGATATTACATGAAATTTGTGTATCAATGATATACCAAATTCTCACAAAAAAAAACACATTCCTGTAAGTAAAAGATACTAAAATTGATCAAATTACAAAATAAAAGACTAAATCCACCCAAATAATGCATAGCACAAGTACCTTATTTAGAATTTTGCCAAAAGTTTCAGTCTCTCACAGAAGACTCCATAATGGACCCCATCTTACAATTTGTCCATATATATATTTCGTAGCTAATAGAAACCAAACACCACCGTCTTTTTATCATATGATCCATGGCCATGGGGCTGCACTTAATAACAGCAGTAGCCAAATTCTATCTCTTATCTTCAACCCCTAGTTTCTCCCCTTTAATTGTAGGCTTGATCTGCCCTTTCGCACTCAAATATTGCTTCAATTTAAGGGTTGGCGTTGCTCGGCTTTACGTTGATTTAATCGATGCGGGCAGGCTCTTCTTTTTTCAGTTGAATCGGATAGTCCTTGAAGCTGATCATCAACCAGCAGCAGCTCCGGCCGGTAATGGTAGCAGATGGCAACGAGCACTCCGGTTAGTTTGCCGGAGGATAATAACCCATGCGAGAAGGTCGCCGCCAACGTTAGAATTCGACGTGGCTAGCTTCCGTACTCTCACCATGCTTTCACTTTAAGCACTCAGATTCTATTTCAGGGTGAGAAACATAAGAATCTTATATGATCCGAAAAACCAGAAATTTAGTTTTCATATGAGTGTATATATCTAGGTTTCAAATCTCTTTAAAGGTTTAATTTTGATATTAGTCCCTTTATTATGCTGAAATTTAAGATTTGATCCTTGGTAAAATTTAATCATGTATTTTGTAAATTGTTATTAGTATGTGTGAATTGATAACACGTTTGTTGTTGGCATTAAAGCAATGGTGTTCATTAATATTTTATTTTTTTACTTTTACGTGTCACATCAAAATTCGAATTCGGTTAACTATGTTGAACCAATAATAAACTAATTCGGACATACTAATAATATTATAAAAGTAGAGATCAAAATATGCTAAATCAAAACAAAGGGATTAGTAGAAGGACTAAAACTACAACTTGACCTTAAAAGAACCCTTAAAATTTCGAGTGTCAATAAATTGTTTAATTCTATTTTTAATCCTTTTGTTATGTTAAAATTTGAAATCTAATCTCTCTTTTAATTTGATATAATTTAATTTCTTTATTTTTATAAAAGGTTAATAGTAAGTATTTTGATTTAGTTATTATAATTATGTGTTAGAATAAGTATTGTGTATAAATTACAATACATGGGATTCCATTGTTTATGAGTTTTGTTTAGGCATAACGATTTATTTGGTCATCTAATTTTATAAAAAAATTTAATTTTTCACTTTTTTTAGTCCTTAAATTTACATTGTTTGTCAAATCACCTCAAAATAGATGAAAAAGAGTCAACAATTAATTAATTTTTTAAAATTAAAAATAATAAAAATATTTTTATACTTTTTTTATAATTTGATAAATAACGTAAGTTTAAATTTAAAGGTTTAAAAACACGAAAAACTAAACAAAAAATTAAAA
This sequence comes from Gossypium hirsutum, assembly GCF_007990345.1. Classification (NCBI taxonomy): domain Eukaryota; kingdom Viridiplantae; phylum Streptophyta; class Magnoliopsida; order Malvales; family Malvaceae; genus Gossypium; species Gossypium hirsutum. Next base: position 1,764,625 of record NC_053426.1, on the reverse strand, counting down.
TAATTTTTTTATAAAATTGAAGGACCTAATAAATTATTATTCTTTTATTTAAAATTTTGGGTTGCCTTAATTTTATTTTTCCCTTTTATGCATATTGGATGCCGCGTTGTGGAAAGGGAATTTAATTTCATTTTCAAATACCAAAATACCAAGTAGAGTCCTTTTCGCCTTTGGGTGCCAAATCGGAAAGCAAAAGAAGAGACATCTTACTTGTGCCCTATTGCGCACTACCTATAGACGGACGGACGCCTACTCATGAACCAATGATGTTTGCTCAAGCCAACTACTTAGAAAGTCCAATCTTGGTCCATAATCTTGGTCCCTAAAATTAGAGCTACCAAACTTTTTTTATTCAAAATCATACTATTCGGTTTGATTTACTTGTGTTTAAAAGTGTTTATAGAGCGAGGAGAACTCAACTTAGCTATGATATTGAAATCAAACAAGGCAAAGATGAGAGTGGTTTGGGGTGGTTTACAATAAGGTGGAAAGTCGATGTATGTGGTGATCGGAGAATAAAGGTCGTTAGTTCAAGGGAGTTAGAGATGGAGATATATGTGGAGAGAGAGAGAGTTATTGGGACTAAGGGCTTATATACCCTCAGTTATGATCTTATGATGTCACGTGTCATTTTCTATTGGTAGTCTTAAAGTAAGTTGGCTACATGACCTGTCACTATAGACTTAGGTAGGGTGGTGATTAGACATGATGTCAATTACTTTAAATGGAGATGACAATTAGTGTCAGAGATAACAGTTAATTAATATATGAGACCCCATATGATTGTGTGATCGAAGAGTGATTGCAAAGAGTTGTTCTTAGGGATGTTTTCAAGGAGTATCTCCAGTGGATTCCTAAAGAGCATGTCTAAGGGGTAAAGGTCTAACGAATATATTTTATTATTGCTCAAGCTCAATTTCGCCCGAAATAAGAGTTTAAAAGTTTGCCCTAACTTGTTCATAATTGTAAATGACTAAACGAACTCCACTTTAAGTCCACCCATATTAATTTTTTAAACTTTTAAAAGAAATTATATTATTTTTAATTTTATATTTAATATTTAAATATTTACATTATAATATTATATATTACTATAGATGCTTAAGGTTTTAGATTCAAGCTCTATCATTTGCATGTTTTTTTTTTAAATTTAAAGTATTTCTTATAAATTTTATATAAAGGTATATGAAAATATAAAAATATCCCTTACTATTTATTAATTGCATAAAGTTTGGTTATTTCGTTTTTTCATTGATCAAATTGGTGTTGAATTGGCTCGTGAAACTAATCCAATCGTATATTTAGTGTAAATTATAAAAACATTGTTAATTGCATATGATATTATATAAGTATTAAAGTTGAAAATTTTTGAACCAACAAATGGTTGAAAGAAGTGAAAGTGGACATCTTCTTTAAGCATTTGGACTAAGTTTGAATTTTAGAGTCGATATTGTTTAGGTGATTTTATTTAAATACCGCCCTCAGCTCGAACAGAATTGACATCGAATTTTAAAATGGATGAAAACACAACGCTTATACCAAAAACATGAAAATTTTTAATATTTTTCAATTAAATTAGTGTCGTGTTACTTGATGATCAACTGAATCAATACTTTTAATAATAGTATGGGTAAACTATGCCCAAAGTTGATAAACTATTAGCAAATTTACATTTTGGTCACTCAAATTCAAAAAGTTCAAAATGATCATTAAACTATTCGAAAGTTTTCATTTAAGCAACTAAATTATTAGAATGTTTTTATTTAAGTCACTAGGTTGTTAAATTTTTTTTAAAAAAAGTCCCGTTAATGAGCTTCAAGTAATGATTCCATAATTGGTAAGGTGAATCAATACTCATCAATGAGCAAAATAGCATACGTTAGATCCAAGTTGATTTGACCGTCAAAGTCAAATATTAGAGAAGAAAGTTGTTTTGATTTTGATTCGCAAATTCATGGTGTTCAAAGTTATTTCATAAAAAAAATTGAATTATAGAAGAGAAGTGAAAGAAAAACTTTCGATTCATACAAACGATATGAACAAAAAAAAAATACAATAATAATTTTAACAATCCAATTACTTAAATAAATAATAAAAACTTAAATTTATTAATAATTTACTCAACATGAATGGAACTTACCCTAATGAAAGTGTGATTATCAATGGGAGACCAAAAGTCTAAGCAATGTGGGAAATTAAAAAGAAAACATCAGCACTAGATTATATGTAATATATTCCCTCGATATATCCACAAAAGCCATGATTTTAGGGCAAAACCTGTCACCACTCACCATGTCGTTTGCAAATCAACGTTAAAAAGAGTATTATATATATTTACTACCAGTACTATACTATAGCATCTTTTTTAGTAGGTCCCAAACCAATAATCAATCCAATCATCAGCATCATCATAATTCATAATCAAAGATTTTTTTTGGTGTTGCAACTTTTTAATAAAATCTAGAATTTATTTATTTTCGTCGTAAAATTAAGAAGGAAAAAAAACATATATATATAGATATGTACCAGAGTCTGAGCAATTTTGTCTGTAGCCGTAATGGTGAAAATGTTTTTTTGTAGTCCCAACGTTCAAAAGAAATACAAGTGGATCCCATTAGGGACCAATGTGTGTTTTTTAGGGGCCAAATTGGCCAAAATTCTTAATTTCACTTTTAGCAAACAGACATTTTAGCCATGTCTAGTCCATTCAGTATTCTTCTACCATTATCAAAACCTTTAAATTCAGCAAAGATGAATGTTGTGATAAAATAAACTGTAACTTTAAGAAAAGATTTAAGTGTGAGTTTGGATAGACGGTGAGATGTGTTTAACTTATTTTTTGTTACATTGCTATTTTTACACTAGTTGTAAGTAAACGCATCACCCATCTGAAACCATCTTAAGTTTGAATTTTAAAAATAACATTATTAAAAAAGAATAATAATGAATATTAAAAAATAATTTTTATAAAACATAAAAGTGACATGAAATGAGACATTTACATAGAGAGAGATTTACTAAGATATTCCTTACCTAGCTTTGGTAGAAAAGGGAGTTTCGTTTTAGCCCATCTGCTGATAATTACGTTAAATTTTGATTTTGATTTCTCTATTATTTTTAAATTTGAGATATAGTCGTTATATTTTAAATTTAGTATAATTTAATCTTTGAATAATATCATTAGTTAATTTAAATAGCTAACATCTTTTAATTATTTCGGTTTAAATATTGACATAATTTTTTCTTAAAAACACTTACTCCAGCAACACTAAACAAAAAAATTCATGTCAACACGATAAACTAAAAAGGGATGTTTTTAAGAAAAAAAATCATGCTAGTTTTTAAACTAATTAATGATATTATAAAAATATATGAATTAAATTATGTCAAATTAAAGCATAGGATCTAAGTCCCATATCTGAGAATAGTAGAGCGATCAAAATCGTAATTTAACACTAATAATTAGCAAGGACAATACTATAAAGAAAGATTAATAGGTTTATCCAATTAGACTAACTTCTCAATTTTTGTAAAATAAAGAGATGAAATTCACAATTAGACCAATATATATGTATATATAAAGATGTTAAAATATCTTTCACAGAATTTTAAATTTAGTTCATATACTTAATAAGCTAAAAAATCAAGTCTCTTACTTTTGCAATTTAAAGATCCTAATCCAATCATAATCGTTGTTGGTAATTTTAATCAATATTTATCAATTTAACATATATATATATTTATTTTTCATCAATCATATGTCACGTTACACGAAAATTTTATCAAATTACAATATAAAGATAATAATATAGTGTTATGTATATAATTAGATACACTCTCTTTTTTTTGAATAATCTCATTTTAGATTATAATCATATATGTTCTTTTTAACACAATGTCTAGAACTACTAATAACTCTTCTCTAACCCATAAATAGGAGGATAATGCGGTTCAACGCACTCAAACCAATGTCCTCCTGCATTAGCAACAATACCCACACCAATCAAATTAAAACTTAATTAACCTTTATAGTTTTTACTTAAAAAAATCTAACTCATTCTGAAATTTTTAATAAATAAACAACAAGCAAATCTCTGTCGGAAAATGACAAAAAAAAAACAGAAACATATACTAAGAAATTATATTCGATGGTAGATAATGCAAATCCAACCCCACAAATTTACGTATAATACAGCCATAAGGAGGGAACAAAAAAAATGACCGTTGCAAACACCCAAAAAATTTATTATTAAAATTTAATCTCAATTTGTGGTACAATATAAATACCATGAAAACCAAATCTATAATCATGAAAAAGAAAATCCCAGTTTTCTTTTTTGCTTGTTTAATGCTCTATTTTAATGGAGTTTTCATCTTCATCTAGTTTCAATTCCTTTTTATTATTGTTTTACGTATGTTTTTGTTTATGTCTTGTAAGGCCGCCGTTAGTGGTGGCAACAGCAAATGGTTCTTCTTGTAATAATACTAATACAACGAGGCATCACCATAAATGGATTGGACCCATTGGTCACCGGTTGATTACGGTTGATGTTAACGGGTCGGGTCAGTTCCGGTCAGTACAAGATGCCGTTGATGCTGTACCGGAGAATAATAGAAAGAATGTTATGATCTTAATCAGCCCTGGACAATACATGTACTAATTTTTTTTTTACGTAGTAATAGATATTAAAGCACTTTAAGAATAATGTGTGGTGGTGATGGCAGAGAGAAGTTGGTGGTGCCGGCGACGAAGCCATACATAACGTTTCAAGGTGCGGGTAGAGAGACGACGTTTATTGAGTGGCACGACAGAGCTTGTGACCGTGGGTCTAATGGTCAACAGTTGCGTACTTATCAAACGGCTTCCGTTACTGTGTATGCTAATTATTTCTCTGCTAGAAATATTAGCTTCAAGGTAAATATAAAGAAAGGTTAAATTATGATTTTGGTATTGAGAATTTAATATTTTAATTTGCTATAAGTTTGTGTTTAAATAGCTAAATATTCTCATATTGGGGCTTGAACTTTTTTTTGTTTAAGTTAATTCCTAAATTCGATAATTATTATCATATTGGGGCTTGAACTTGACAATTATTCCTACATTGGGGTTTGAATTTTAGGGTTTTTAAGGAAATATCAAGGATTAACTTCGACAAAAAAGTGTTTAGGCCCTAAAGTGGGAACAATTAACAAGTCTAGGGATTAATTTTGACAAAAAAAAAGTTCACGTCCCAATATAGGAATAATTGCTAAGTTCAATGACTAACTTTGACAAAAAAAAATTCAAGCCTCAATGTGGAAATAATTGCCAAATTTAGGCCCCAAAAGTGATTTAATCCTTTTTAAAACTAGAATAGGAAACAAGGTTAACTATTTAGATTAACTAATGATATTAGAAAAGTAAATATCAAATTATGTTAGATTAAAGTATAAAAATTAGATCTTAAATTTGAATATATTAGAGGACCAAAACTATAATTTGACTAATGCGAAAACATTTCTCTTCTTAAAGTTGCAAATAAGCTTTTTTTTACGATGCACTGATAGTGTATAATTCTATGCTTTATTAATGGATATGATGATAACACATTATTAAAAATGAAGGTAAATAAATTTAACTTAGAAGATTATTGATTATGTGACCTCATCAAATTTATTAGCATCGTATAAAATTATACACCGTCAATGCATTGTACGGTATTGTAAAATATATATATAATATAGCCTGTGTAGCTAGAATTCAAACCCTAGTAACTCATCGTCTAAATTTGTAATGATGGAAAGAAAAAGTTACAATGCATTAAATCATGTAGAATACAGCACCGGCTCCGAAGCCAGGAATGCAAGGGTGGCAAGCTGTGGCGTTCCGTATTTCTGGAGACAAGGCATATTTCTCGGGGTGTGGATTCTACGGTGCACAAGACACTCTTTGCGACGATGCCGGACGTCATTATTTCAAGCAATGTTATATTGAGGGTTCCATCGACTTCATCTTCGGAAATGGCCGTTCCATGTACAAAGTAAGAACAAATATTATTTTTTCTATTTAGGTTAAAATATTATACTCTTTGTAACTTTGAAATTTAACCCTTATACTTTTTATTTCAAGAATTTAATTACTCTACTTTTCAGATTTAAAATTTTAAGTCTAGTTGTTAATATTGTTAAAATTATTTTGGCCATCGAAAATTTTTTTTAATTTCAAAATATCGTACCAACAAATTTAATTAGATAATTTTTAATAATGTTAACAATTAAACTTGAATTTTTAAATTGAAAAGTGGAGGGACTAAATTTTTAAAAATAAAATTATAATGACTAAATTCTAAATTTTTGAAAAGTATAGGGACTTATGGTGAATTTTAACCTATTATTTATTATTTATTATTATAGTGTAGGGCCAATCTGACTCTCTTATCCATAAAAGCTTTACAAAAAACAAAAGGAAAAAGAAAAGAGCTTTTCCATGTCAGAAAGTCATTCATTTTAAATTTTAAAATTTTTAGTTTATTTTCAGCTGTTTTGTTTTTGTGCCATTTGGGGTAAGAATTGTTTTATGTTTTGAGTAATTAGAGTTTATCAATTAAGGTTTTTAGATTGGATAATTTTGGGTTTTGTTATTTGAGTTTGTAACATTTAGATATTAATTGAGATATTTTAGGGTTTTATTATTTGGGTTCGAAGTTATTTTAAAATACGGATAGAATGAGTTCAATTTGTTGACTATTTATAGTCAAATTGAGATAAGTCTAGTTAAGATTCGGATTAATCCAATCAAGCTTTTGAGTTAGATAAGAATTGAGAGGTCTACTCATGTTAGGTTGAATCCAAAGGGGTCATGAAGGGGCATTGGCCCTTCCTTCGTCTAAATGGTTAAATTACCTTTTTAGTCCTTCACAAAAAAAAATTATAATTCAATTTAAGTCGTCTTAAGAAAAAAATTTATGCCTTTAGCTCAAGATTTTTTTAAATTTCCAATTTAGGGTTTAAATGTTGTTGCTTGCAATATGAGACTGAAATAAAATAGTGAGAAATGGAATGTTTTACAGGAATGTGAATTACACTCCATAGTTACGAGATTTGGATCCATAGCAGCCCATGATAGGAACTCACCAGATGAGAAAAGCGGATTTGCTTTTGTAAACTGCAGTGACGGGTACTGGCCCACTTTATGTAGGTCGAGCCATGGGTCAATACTCCAGGATTGTCTATTCTTACACCTACTTTGATAATCTCATTGCTCAAGGCGGTTGGGACGACTGGGACCATGTTAACAACCAGAATAAGTATGTCCCCTTTTCTTTCCTATGAATTCTTATATGTACATGAATGATCTAAACTCAAACTGATCTGAACTTGAAAAAGACCTCAATATGCAAATTGAAATTCAAGCTCAAAATGATCTAATCCGAACTGATTCGACTCAAAACCGTTGTTCCCTTTGATTTACAGAACAGTGTTTTTTGGAGTATATAAATGTTGGGGACCCGGAGCTGCCGCGGTTGGTGGAGTAGGAAGGGCCAAGGAACTCGACTTTAAGACAGCACATCCATTTTTAGCCAAAAGTTTTGTCAATGGGAGGCATTGGATAGCACCATGGGATGCTTAGCCCAATACTCACAACAGTCACTATAGTCTTAAGTTATTCTATTTCTTTTGCAAATTTCATTGATTCATTTCATTTTTTTTTTGCATATATTGTAATAAACATAATGTACTATTTCTCATTCAATTCATTCTTTAATATTTAATACATTTTATCTTTCGAAAGAAACCGGTGTTTTCATTTTGGTCTAATTATGATGTTAGTCCCTCGATTAGGCTAATTTGAAATAATTTGAACTTTCTACTTTTATAATATTATTAATAGATCTAAATTGATAACATAGTTTTCCACTTTTCATTGAGATTAATAACATAGTTGTTTCCACTTTTCATTGAGATTATGAGGTGAAGTTAATTTTTTTTCAATAAATTGCACCAAGCATCCTCAAACTATGACTCACATTTTAAATTGGTTCTTAAACTTTAAAACGTTCTAGTTACATCCCTAACTTTGAAGATTATATCAATCAAGTCCTTTTGCTACTAAAACAATTAATTTCACCATTAAGTGACACTTTAGATCTTATGTGGCATAATTAAAATTAAAAAAATTAAACTAAAAATAAAAACAAACCTTGTATTGAGTGAATTGCACCGAAGTTTCACTGTTTTGCTTTTTTTTCTTTTAATTTTTTTAACTTTAAGGTTTAATTTTTATTAATTTTAAATTAGGTTACACAAGATTTTATGTGTCACTTAGCGATGAAATTAACGGTTTTAGAAATGAAAAGCTTTGATTAATATAACTTCAAGAGGATGTAATTAGAATATTTTAAAATTTAAAGAGAAAGTGAGTCATTGTTTGAAAATATTTGATGCAACTTACTCTCTTCTTATTGTTCTTTGATCTTACAAAGACTACACAAAATTTTAGTCAATCATGTAAAATGTACAAGCAATAATAAATTTTAAAAAATTCTATCACTTTAACAACTAACTGTATTATCAATTTGAACCTACTAATAATATTATAAAAGTAAAAGAAACCCATTTATACCAAATTAAAATAGAACGATAAAATTTCAATTTCCAGTAAAGTAGGAGGGGCTAAAACCATGATTAGACTTTTTTTTATTTATTTAAAGAATCACCTAAGGAGCACAATTGAACCTTGGGCTACTGAACATCTTTCACAATAACCATATATAAGCTTGACAAAAAAAAAACTATGCTTGAACATTGAGTTTACAAGGATCAAATTACTTAGAAGTCAAATTACCTGATTAAAAATTGATACAAGTGTTTTAAATATGTCCAACATCAGATTCAAGCTAACATTTAACACCTAAATTAACAGCTACACTGACTAAAAGACGTATCAATAAGATATTGATAATATCGAGAATACGAATTTGAAGTCTAGGACCAATTTAAAATCGATGAAAGTACCTAAGAAATATTTGTATCATAAAGACTATATCAAATTAGTCCTATTATTAAATAGATCAATTTAGTTCCTGTATTATTAAAAATAATACAATAGGGGCTAAATTGGAATAGAGTTAATATTTTAAATTCTTTTATGGTTCTTTAAATGATATTTTTTTTTGTAATTGAATTGCAATTGAGAAAAATAATTTTCAAGATATTTTTTATATAGTAAATGTTATTTCTATTACAATTTGGACTTAATTGACTCTTTTTAATAGTATAGGGACTAAATTGATCCAGTCCCGATAATACAGAGACCTCCTACATACTTTAACCATTTAAAATTTGTGCCATAGCTCGGGAAGACATTGGCTAGTAGATTGGACAAAAGCTAGAACATTGAAAATGAATGTTCTTTTATTTCCATTATTAGATTGCTTCAAAAGAAAGGGAACTTACAGCTAGTCAAGATTCCATAAGCCGAATTCAGGAGCAAGATCTTGCACGATATCATTTGGTGGCTGGCCACATTCTTGCATTTTCTGCATGAGGTCAACGATCCAGGAGAGGTTATGAGGATCATTCTCATAAACTTCATTAAGTTCCTTTATCAGCTCGTATTGGAGGGAGTATCGTTCGTGTTCTTCTTTGCTCAAACTGGTTTTGTGCTCATCTAACCACTGTGGGTATCTTTCTTCTATTTCCTTCATCGGTCCATGAAGAATCTCTTTGGAAAAATTTTTTTGCATCACGGTCTCTACAACCGATTCCATGTCCTGATCAAAATGAAGGAATAAGTATGCATTCCCTAGCATGTGCTACTAATGAAACCTAAAACCTGTCTCAATTGATAACACACTAACACAGGCTAACAATGAATTTTAAAGCAAAACATTAACGTGCATATATTTAACCTGTCAGGAAAAAAAACCCGAGCCTCAAACTCAAACCCAAAATGACTAGAACCTAAAATTGACCCAAACCCAAAATGATCGAACTAGAAATTGACACAGAATCAAAATGATCGGTAAATTTTAAAACCTGAATTGATCTGATCCAAAACTAACCCAACAAGTTTGAAAGTTTGAGATGGAACTAAAGTAGAAAAAGGTTAATGTATGAAAATACCGGAAATGCAAAATTACACCTACAGCAAAAATCTGAATTATAATTGAGATAAACAAGGCCTTGAAAGGAAAAAAGAAAACATTCAAGTAAATATACCTGAGACCCGGCAAGCTCCTCAAACTGCTTGAACCAATCCTCCATCATTGCATCCTTACTGAGATCATCTCCGCCAAGTTTCGACATTGATGCCAATCCTTTTACAGCTTCTCTGGTCTGTTCTCTCGATTTATCAAGAGCTTCTGCAGTATGAGATTCCCTTGAAAACCTTTTGCTTTCCCTTTTTCTTGCACTTCAAGTCAGGTAATCCAATTCCTAACCTTTGAAAACTAGGTAAAGTATCAGATTCTTGCTTCTTCTCTTCATCATCCCCTCCTGCACACAAAATATAAAGCTACATATTTGGCAGAAATTTCACAAACACTAAAATATGTAGCTTTTGAGGGAGGAAATAGAAGAAATGGATTTTAGCTTGGGGGGAAAAATTGGACTTGAAACAAAAAGGGATATTGAGAGAAAAATAAAAAAAATAAAGGGATGAAATTTATCGATATATATGTATACATATAAAAGTACATGTAAAGAGACATGAGGAGGCTACCTTTGAGGACGAGGGGTAAGGTTGAGATTCTGGAAATCATCCAAAGCATCTGAGATAAAAAGGGTTCAAACTTCAGAGGTTTAAGAAAAACAATTAAAACAAAGATTAAAGACAGAGAATCATAGTACCATGAAGTAGGTCTATATATCATCAGGTTGAGCTCAAGCAGCCTTCATTTGCCTTAAGGTCAGAAATTATCACCAGCAACTTCAAGTGAAAATCCAGGAAGTTGAGAAGCATGTTGCAAAGATTGAGCGACCAACAGGAATAGTCTGCTTCCTCATCGCCAAGCATACCAATGAAATTCTAAACTCATGGAAAACCTTGTTGATATTTTTGAGAAGAGTCACCACCAAATACACAAAAAAAAACATGGTTCACAAGCTGCTCTGAAAGTGTGAAAATGAATTCAGTGATTGCAGGCGGTTGCCTCTCTATTCCACTTAATCTTTATCTTGGCATCAAATTTACATTCCTTTAAAATGATGGCTTTTTGAATTTCATGTGCGCAGGTTGGCCTACTTGAGCTGTGTTTCTCAAAGCAAGAGGTTGACTCTGTTGGGTGCCTTCATTCTCACTTTAGTTGCTCAGTAAACTGAAATTTAGATAAAATAACTATAGAAAACCTATATAGCAGGTGGAGTAAAAACAATGAACTATACTTGGTTATTTGTATTGTTAAATCTTGATCATTATTTACCAATTCGGCTGTGAAAGAATCTTTTTTGAGCCTTTTCTGCATTGTTTTTGTACTTTTGCTTCATTTTCCCTTTCTGATTCACTTCAACAAGCTTTATTCAAATACAGGGTGGTTCATTGTTACTAAGGTTACAACTAGCTAGAGATAACAATAAGACTCGGGTTTTGGGGCAGGTACATTAGCTTATACTAAAGCATTTCAATGATGCAGCTCCTACCATTTCATTACGAAGCTCTAGTAAAATAACAATAAAAATTGGCTCGATAATATTAAAATTACCTGAAGAATGCAAAAGAATGACAGTAATAGAAACATAAAAGAGACGTTGCGTACCTAGTAAACGTTCATATTCACTGTGAAACTTCCTCTTTATTGTTTGACAATCTTCACAATGCCTGCCTTATCTCATAAGTTGGTTGATCTTCTTCATTCACTGCCAATAGGTTCACTAACATGACTACTGTTAATGAATCAGCAGAAAATCCTTTATTTACCATTTCATGAAGAATTTTCATAGCTTTAGACAAGTAATTTCTTTGAAGGAAACCCCGAATTGTAATATTGTAAGAGATGTTATTCGGAAAACAATCATCTTCTTCCATCTTCTTGAAAAGATCATATGCTTTTTCAGGTAGTCCTTCATTGCAAAGTCCCTTGATCATTATGTTATATGTCGGTAGACTAGGCTTTAAACCAATAGCAAAGACGTGTGAAAAGAGTCTTGTTGCAGCTTCGAAATGCTTGGCTTCGATCAAGCCATCAAGTAGGATATTATAGTGGAAAATATAGGGTTCTAACTCATTGTTTTGCATTGCATGAAATAGTTCTAATGCCACATCAATTTGACCATTTTTGAATAAACCATCTAGCAAAACTGAGTAAGTAATACGATTTGGAACTTGACCACAAGCACGCATATTCTCGTAGAGTTTTTCTGCATCTGAAAGCCTCCCTACTTGGAACATGCAACCCATAAGAGTAGTGTATGTAGCAACGTCGGGAGCCAGCCCTTTCCGAGTCATTTCATGAAAGAGCTCTAGCGCTTTATCTACCTTGTTAGTTTTACAGTATCCATTGATCATGATATTGTAACTAAATACATTACGTTCACATCCAAGATTAACCATCGAGTCAAAAACCTTTCTAGCCTCACTCAATTCACCCTGCAAACAATACCTGTTTATCAATTCACTATAGGTGATAACATTAGGCCAAACCCCTTTACGAGTCATCATTGCAACCACACCTAGAGCCTCAGAAATTTTCCCTTCTTTACAAAATCCACCAACCAATATATTAAAAGTCACAACATTCAGTTTCAAATCGTTCCTCTCCATTTCCTCGAGTAATCTCTTCACCTCACTCCAATTTCCCAAACTACACATCGCCCGAATTAGCGAACTGTAAGTAACAACATCCAGTTGAATACCATTGCCCTTCATTTCATCCACAATGTCCAAAGCCTCTGATACATACTTATTCTTACAAAGGCAATCTATAACAGAAGTATACGCCACTAAATCAAGCCTGAAACCCCTTTCTTTCATCTCCCTCAACATTCTAACAGCGCCATCACTATTACCCATTTTACAATATCCATTAACCATTATCGTATATACATACAAATCCGGTCGAAACCCCATTAAAACCATCTCATCAAACAACTTACCAGCTTGACCAACTTTACCTTGAGTACAAAACCCTTTAATCAAAGTAGAGCAAGTAACTAAATTCAATCTATAACCAAGCTTCAACATTTTTCCAAAAACTGAAAATCCGAAATTGACGCAATTCGAAAGACAGAAACAATTCATCAAAATATTAAGAGTATAAACATCATGTCTTATCCCCAACAATTCCATTTGTTTACAAAGAGAAACAACAATGGCATAATGTTTCATTCCCACAATAGAACCTAATAGTTTATTGAATTCAACAATACATGGCTTGGGAGAAACATGGGTCATTTTATTAAACAAAGTAAGGGCATCAACGATGTTATGAAACTCATACCTTTTTCTATTTCCTTTCTTGGATGAATTTGTGGCGCTGTATACGCCATTAAAAGAAGAAGAAGAAGAAGAAGAAGAGGACGACGAGGAGGAGGAGTTGGTTTTTATATGAAGAAGTGAATAATGGTTACCGATTTGATGAAAACGAGGAAGAACAGTTTTGTGCAGCTTGCACTTCATTATCATGGAGGGGATTTAGCGGCTACCAATTTGAGGGCCGGCAGGTTTCGGCTTTTGGGGGGTTGGGGTGATAGTGGTTTGCTTCTGGTTTTTAATTGTGAGTCCTAAACTTTTGAATAAGCCCCAAAACTATTTTTAAATTCAGCTCCAAATTCCAAATTTTCCCATTGGCTAAAATTTTGGAAAAGCCCCTAAACTATGGTACTTTATTTATATAAGTCCCTATTTAATTTTTTTTAACCCCTAAATAAGCCTATATAAGTTAACTTTATTAATTTGTGAGCGTAAAATTAGATATTAGTTAAAGTTAAGGATTCGTCGGAATTTTTTTAGGTAATGATTAAATAATTTTTTTAACATAGTAAATTATATTATTATTATGAAGATATTTTTATATTTTTGAATTTTAACTTAATCATTGTTTTACAAAGTAAACTATATTATTATGGGGATATTTTTATTTTTTGAGATAAATCTTAAAATTATACACGAACTTTGATTTAATTTGTAATTATGTACATGAACTTTAATTTGGTGTAGTTATACACGTGAAACTTTAATTATAGTTTATGCAGATACTTGAAACTTTAATTTTGATTTAACCATATACATTTAAAGAAATAAATACATCAATTTATTTTTATATTTGATAAATATAATTATTTATGTATTTAATATATAAACATAAAATGATGCTACAACAATAATTATGTTAATAATTTACAAGAATTGGATCAAATCAAAATATCATGTATACAATTATTAGTTCATATATAGTTTAGGGATTTATCCCTTATCCTTTTATATCTTTTAAAAATGATGTTTTTACATCTTTTATATAAAAAATTTGAAGAAGAATACTCGCATTTCATTTCATTTATCACAAATACTTTTTATATTTTATCATTTGAATATTCTTTGACCAAATTATAAACAAATATAGTATTAATGTACTATAAAAGGCCTATTCCAAGGAGTATGTACATTGAAGTTATTTTTGGTTGTAAAATAAAATCCACGTATGGGTAGCATTTTGATATTTAAAACTATAATATAATATTTGTATCATATTGCTTTGTCCTCAACACAATATTTCCATTCTTCAACAAATGAACAAATGCTGTACAAATGATGCCTACTCTTAAGGCATTTGTTTCTTTTTTTAGTAACCAAAAAACAAATATAAATAGCCAGCTGGAAATACATGTAAAAAAAAACAACCCTATTAATACAATTAAATAAGACTCCATTTGATTGATTTCATGCTTTTGTTTCTTTTGCTATCTGTTTCTTGTTTCCCTTTCTATCCAAAAATTTACCAACCAAATGAAACCTAAGAAAATTACCTGAAAAATATCAAAATACAAATGCTGAAAAAGGGGGAGGGTAAAGAGGGTTAAAAAGTTAAGACTGGTGCATGCTGCCATTGTTGTATATGCTCGGAAATATCGTATTCGGATCCAAGGAACAAAACTTTTTGATATTTACATCGTCGACGAATCTTCAGGTCAAAGTTCCACCTCATGTAGTTGTTCATCTCCAAAACTACCATTAGCTGGACCAGGCATGAACGATGGTGGAGGTTTTCCCGGTGCTTCTCCTGAAGGTCTTATTTCGGGTTTACTAGGAGGACTTAATGGATCATCAAAGTTGCCTCCACTCCACGAGACTGTTCGTCGTGAGTGTGGTGATGGATAGGCATTGGTATTTGTTGTAATGACTTCTTGAGGGATGTTATCCATGCTTGGGAACCTTGGCCTAGTCACTGCCGGCAGAGTTCTGGGAGATTGACAAAAGTCATTGACACTAGAAGTGGAAGTGGGAGTGCTGGGATTATTGTTAGTAGCATTCTCTTCTTGTGCATTTTCAGTAATTGCCTCCATTGATTGTTCGCTCATTGTTGTTGATATGGGCATGGGAATAAAGAACTTTGCATTTGCGGCTGCAGCAGGTTTAACGGAGGAAACAGCAGGTGACTGAAATAAATTCACTTGGCCACCACTTCCTTTGTTGAAAGTGTCCACATACCTGTCGAGAGATCATAATGGCATAGGGAAATCAAATGAAAAACGTAAATATTACCCAGGTCTATTGAAATCCTACATTTACTACCTTATCATACTTTTTGACATCCATTTCCCTTTTAGCCTATTTTCCACCAAGTTTGTTCCATAGCATCATTCAAATGCAATAATGGGCATTGCTAAAAAGTAAAACTTTAGAAGTACCTTGCTCGAACACCCATCCGTCCACGAGCTGAGAATTGATTGGAGCTTGTAGGAATGGGAGGGATCCCGGAAGCATGTTCTATTGGGGTTGGATTTCGGAATTTTGGGCTTCCATTAGGCGGCGAACTTTCACTCTTCAATGTAGAGTTCAAGTTGTAATCAGATGTTCCATTCTGGAATGAAGCAGTGGTTGGAGGTGGTGGCAAGGCTGGTTCTTCGGCCAGAGGTTCAGCACCTTCCTCCACCCATCTCTTAAGTTTTTCATCATAGTAGAATTTGTTCTTTTCACCTAGCTTAGCCTTCAGATAACGACGCAAATTAAATTAAATTAAATTAAATTAGTTCGACAGTAAGTAAAAGGAATTACCTGTTTATCAGGGCGAGGTCTTAAGACTAACCCAAAAGTTTTCTGGAAAAGCCGTGAGCCAAAACTAAAACGAGAAAAGCGAGATGCCCCTGCTGAGACTGATTGTTTGCCTTGTTCATTGGATGGTCCTGTTTCTTTTGATGAATCAACCTGATCCCATTAAATATCAATAAGATGCACAAGCAGCTAATAGAAAATATATTTTCAAGTGAAGGTAGCTGTGAACCTGTCTTGTTGTTCTGCCAATGTCTGGCTCTGAAACACTTCTATTATGCATTGTCATTTTACCATCAGCCCCCCTACCCGCCCAATCATTTATAGGTTCCATTGAAGATGAGGGCATCAAAGATGACATAGCCATTGTTGATTGGCTAGCTGAGACTCTTGGCCCGGTTTGTTGGTTGAAATGGTCATTAACTTGGGAATTTCCATTTGATGCTGATGTAGGAGGTGGTGG
The DNA here is from genome assembly GCF_007990345.1 of Gossypium hirsutum. Classification (NCBI taxonomy): domain Eukaryota; kingdom Viridiplantae; phylum Streptophyta; class Magnoliopsida; order Malvales; family Malvaceae; genus Gossypium; species Gossypium hirsutum. The sequence goes on along the minus strand of NC_053426.1, from coordinate 1,747,979 downwards.
TAGACCCCCCACAACTCGATGCGCAGTGCTATCAAAAAAGTTTAGCAACTTACCAACTAATTTTACTGGAGCCAAGTTCGTAGCATATCCCCCCTGCAAAAGCAAAGCCCAATATTAACAGAGAGAAGATATTGATGAGAAAGCATAAACCGAGAAGCTAAAACTTACCTGTTGATGGATTCTTATCCTCTCTTCAAGAGATAAAACTAAATGTTTCCAAGTTTCTACCTCAGGCACTCGACTAGTTTTCAGAGATTTTACTACGGCTTGACAGTACCTGAACTAGCCTTGTTATGTTAACAATTTGAATGAAATGTATGTTCAGAAATCAAATGCAAACAACTTAAACATGCTTACTTTAATGAATCTGAAACTTTTCCAACTTCAGCCAGCATGTGCGCATAAATAAGTTTGTATGGCTGAAATGGTAGCAAGACAAACTGAGAGTTCCCCAGCACCTTTGAATATTCATATAACTCAGTCCTCTGTGAAATAAACAAGAACAGAGATTTTGAAAGGCATAAGTGACAGGGTGATGTCTTAAAAATTACACACTAAAAAATGAGAACCTTGCCCATCCATGAACAGCTGGGATTTGGCATTATATACAATCAGTTACAAGAGATGGCTTTACCATAGAAATAAAAAATTATACAAATTTCACGAAGAGAGAGAGATGCAGAGACTGCACAGTGAAGATTGATATTCCATTTACATTTCCCCCAACTAGGAAAAAACCATCCTCAACTACACAGTAAAACAGTCATAAAGAGGGGATAAACTCTAGTAAACATGCTAAAGTACCAATACCATGCTTGACATATAGTTAATAACACAATGATTAAGGACCAAAATAATTTGAGGAGCACCTGGATAGCCTCTGGACTAGCATAGGTTCGGGGAAACTTCCAGTGGTCTGCTCCAATAAGACAAAGTCTAGCACTACCTGAATATGACTCAAAGTTTGCTTCCGCAACTAAATAACAGACGTGTGCTGCCGTTATCTGGATTAGAACTCTCGAGTAAGAGGCATTTTATAAACATTTAAGGATAAAAAAATATGTAAGTGTGCTATCCAAAAGTGAGAAAATGAGGCTAGAATAGAAATAATGTACCTCACTCCTTTCCTTCCACAGGCAATCTCCAAGATGGATAATTACAAGCTCATCATCTTTGGTTCTATTTGCAGTTATTACGGCCAAATTCTCTTCCCAATCATCAAGCATTAAATTAGTCCTTACCTGCCCATAAAAAAGGAGAAGCAAGGGAATTCAGCTGCTTACAGGTTACAGCAAAAGTAGTCCTATTAATTTGACTTCAAATATATGGACGTCACATGAGAAGAAACATGTGGTCAAATGAAATTTTAGATGAAACAAAAGTAACAGGCAGTAGCAGAATGAAGCATGAATTCTCCACAACTAACTTACACTTCTTTCCAATAGCATTGCATGATCATTCCAAAAAGGTATACAAAGAACAGAAGCATCAGAAGTATGTGTAAAACAATCCTTTTAACCTATTTCGTTCTTCTTGTGGGTAACCACTTCACCACACAGGCATATATTTTTCTTAGGTCTTTTATTGAAGAATCAAAAAATAATCAGATCATTTATTTGTCTTAATACCTCTTTGGTAGAAAATTTTCCTCCCTGAAAAATAACGAATTAGAATTAAATTCCATGCACCAATATATTACCTCTGCATGCTGTTGAGACAAATCCATGCCATCAATTGTGGAACCTGTGGAAAAAACATCTGCCGGTTGCCCTGCAATTAGCAGGCATAATGTCCGTAAAGGAGACCCTGCTACCAGCTGATGAAGTGCCATTTGCTTAATAGTATCAATGTAGAACTACAATGACCCAAAGTCACCGCCAAGAACCAATGGTAAAAAAGAGAGATTGCAGCTTCAGTCAAACCTTCCTCAACATGAAAATAAGAGTATGTCACAGACAATTTAATGAACAAAAACACAAACCTGTTCACCAAGTTGCGACGCGAGAACAAGTGCAGGTCCCCACAACTGACCCTCTTGTGCATGCTGTAGAGCCTCTTTCTTTCTACCAGAAACCAGAAGATTCTGCACCTCAATTGCAGTTGCCTATAACATATATTAAAAATAACTGAGAAAATAAGACAAAAGCAGTCTGTAATGATAAAAATAGTAAAGTATAGTTGATGGCATACCCGAACATGTCCTTCAGAAGGCAATAGCTGCAAGCAGTGGCTAAGAGCACCATAAGATGCGTCCTTCCTCTTTGCAGATGCAAAGAGTTTAGCAACTGCTGATTCTGGAGTATCAGTCTCCTATAAATGGGTGCATGCCAATAAGAATGAAATACAATATAACACACAAAAGAAAGCAGAGACGGACAAAAACAGTCTCACTTCATTGTATATGAAAAAACCTCCAATGAATAGTTATTTCTTGAGTTGTATGCGAGAAAGCCTAAGATCATTAGATTGAATGAAAAGAAAAAGGACAAGCATCTTTACAAGATACAATTAAAGCGAAAATGAAAACTTTTAAGGAAAGTGAAACCTCATTGTTAATAAAAAAAGAAGGTTAAAATTACAATAAAAGTATTTACCTTCAATAGAGTGTCAGAGCCGAAAGGAGACCGAAGTTTTCCATAATGCTGACAAGCTATTTTAAGCAATGAGAGAAGCATTCTCATATTTTCACCTTTTCCGTAGTCCATGTTAGGTGATTCACAGCTGGCAATTCGGTCATCAATCCATTTGCTCAAGTCTTTATTGCTTACATTTCCACCAACCAATGGACCAGGGAAGGATTTTTGGCACAGAGTATTAAAATAATCACAGGCTGCTGGTGCAGCAGCGGAAACACTTGTGTTTGAATTGACAACTTCCAAAATATTGAGAACAGAAATAGAGGCTCCCACAGAATCCTTCAAATAAACATAATCATACAACATTAGCATTTAGAATAATTAATATTTACAGCAAGAGCATCATGTTTGGTACTTAAAACTCAATAAGGGATCCCCTGGCTACAAAACCATGATTTAGACCCTCAATCAATAAAGATATATTTTCTGGAAACTAGAACAAGAGACACAACTTCATACTATTTCTTACTTCCATCAGCTTCTACTAAATAAATTATATTATAAAGTAGTCTAACCTGGGTAACAAATGACGAGTTTTGCAGAGGACTACTATCCTTCATTATAATGAGTTTTCCACCAAACCCAAAACTAACAAGTGCATGTGGAGGACGGCCAGCAGATGATCTCCCTGTGTTGGAAGCATAAGGAAATGGCTGGCTACTCTGAAGCGCCTGCTGGGCAACATTAACAGATTTTTGGCTTCCATAGAAATCATTTGAGAAATTCACTTGCTCATTTTGCTTTAAATTTGTCTGGATAAACTGGTTGTTGAAGCTTTCACTAGGAAGAAAGCTTTGCAACCCAGTAACCCCATTGGCCTCAGTATGAACCTGATTAGCACTATTGACAGACTGAGCTTCCTGCAGAGAATTATAGGATGACTGGAAGTTACTTGCATTGTTGTTCACAGGCATATTCAAACCAAAAGATGTATCTGATTGCTTGTTCACATCAAAGCTTGAAAGTGCCCCACTATTGGCAGCAGTCCCAGGCTGCCACATATTGAAACCTTGACTTTTATAAGTACCATAGGAGTCACTCCAATTATGATGTCCACCAGGGCTTCCAAGGCCTAGTGACCCATAATTATCACCTTGTCCATGTTCACCATACATACTAGAAGTATCAGTTTGAGAATTCTGAACAGTAGAAGCAAATCCATTTTGATTTTGCTGACCATCATCTTGAACAGTTGACTGAACAGAGGCATTATAGCTGTCAAGTGCAAACCACTGTTGAGCAATTAAGTCGTAGTAATAACCAGGGTATTGAGGGTCAAAAATCATATGTTCTGGATAACCATTATTCACTTGTGAAACCTGATTCCAGTCTGCCACATTCTCCGTGGCACCACGCTCTAAGGTTGTCATAGTCCCCGCAAAAGACTGAACCGTCTGTTGCAAATAAGAAGCCTCCGCTTTCACATCTGTGTTCCAACTGCCATCACCAACTGAACTGTCCACGTGATAGCACTGCCCAGAATTTGCATCATACTTCCACCCTGGATACATTTTCTCCCAATAGTCAATGCTATACAAATCTTGCTCATTTCCATTATTTGCAGCAGAAGCTTCATAAACTTGATCATGGCTGCCATCATGATACTGCTGGTAAGTACTAGCTGAATTATGATCTACAAAACTCGTTTTTGCAATTTCACCTGCTTCAGATGGGAAAACCCCTGTGGGATTCTCCCCTAAATCAGTGAAAAAATCGGAATAATGACCGAACCCATGCACCCCATTCTCGTTAGAATCAGCAAAAAGTGAATTCCATCCTACTTCCTTAACCCCAGAATTCTTAGATCCAACATTCTCACCTAAATCCTGATTGAATCCAGCCTCCGACAGTTCTCCTTCTAGGAGATGATCAGTCGTTTCGACCACACTATTATCAAACCCCAATGAATCATTTGGCTCATTAACTACGGGTACATTGGCCAGTGCTGGACCTGTATCCACAGGATCTTTTTCCTTTACAGCATGACTATCAACCTCTTCATCACCGGAATCTTCTCCCATTGATAAATTGGAAAAGCCTTTAGTATCATCGGAATCAATACTCTCCGTGAATTTAGGAACGGTGGGACCCATACTGTCATCATCATCATCATCAACTAACTTATCAAAAAAATCTTCATCCGTGTGATCCTCCACCTGGAATGGAGGATTCGAAGCCATCGAACCAAATTGAAAGAAAAGAAAAAAAAAACGCTAACGAGCTAAAATGCCAAAGAAAACCCTAACGATCTAACAACAGAATCAAAATAAACAAACAAACAAAAAACCGCTTTAATATATAGAAAAAAATTAACGAAAAGTGTAATTATAAAGAAATATCTTCGCAATTCGAGCTGGAAACTGTTATGTAGGCATCGAGATCCAACTGCTAAACGCCGCAATCAGATGATAATACATCAGAAACGAACCAGCAAGATCTAGGGATTTTGAGATCTCTGCAATCCTAATACAATAAAATTCAACTTCAAATTACAAAAAAGAACCGAATAAATAAATAAAAATTGAAACAAAAACTTAACGCATTAAATTCAAAAACAATAAGAGAAACCTAATGAATACTAAAAATAATCAAATCGAAATACAACAAATTAAATAACTTACAAATTCAGGCGAAAACCTGTGTAGTTACAACAAAAAAATTTAAAAGGGAAGAGAAAAATAGAGAGCTTGATTCGTATCAGCCAAAGCCAAAGAGAGAAAACGTTGTTTTTGTTTTTTTGTTTTTGGAGGAAACTATTTTTTTCCTCTTTTGTTTTTTTTTTCTTTTTTTTTTCAGATGTGGAGTGTGTTAATTATTATTGGGGTAACTGCGCGAAGATCCTCAAATTATGGGTTAAATTGTTAAATTGATCTTTAATTTCAATAGGCTTCAATTGGAACCTCAAAGTCAGTATGTTGTTCCAATCAGACCCTTGCATATAAGGGTGAGCAAAAGTCAGTTAAAACCCACTTAATTGACTTGTTTGGTTTTTTTGGTTTTGATTAAGATGTTTATATTGGTTATATCGATTAAGGGCTCGATTAGAATGATTAAGTCTATTTTTACCGGTTTATTGAAATTCATAATCGAATCAACCAATTTAATCTGCTTAATATATTTATAATATATAATTTTTTAAATTTATTTGAAAATAATTAAAACCAAGAAGGGTTTGTTAATTATTTATGAAAAACCAACCGAAACAATCAAATTTGTATGGATTGATAAATAAATTTTCACATTTTAGATCCAAGCCAACATTTAATATAAAATTTGAAGGCTAGACCAAAAGAAAAACCTAATTAGAAAATATTTTAATTTAAGGACTCAATTGGAATATTTTGAAATTTAAAGACTACTTTAAAATTTAACTCATAATTTGAGAATTTTTATGCAATTATCCCTATTAACGTTTTTATGCAATTACCCAAATTAAGTAAAAAAAAAACTTGCAAGCCAAATGTCCGAATCCACTCTATACGTAAACTGTAAATTTTGTAAAAATAAAAAAATAAAAAAATGATTATAATTGTAATAAAAAGACATTTTATTTTATCCAATAAAAAAAACAATATTGTCTGAATTGGCATAAAAATATTTACGTGTATAATTTTTATTCTAGTAATTAATTTTTGTTATTAAAGTGATCTTGCATAAAAAAAGTGATCTTGCATTGCTTTAAAAATAAATAAAAAATTAAAATTAAAGCTTTTTTAACTATTTTTTATTTTTTTATAAAATTTTCAACTACTATTAATTCGAATAATTTAAAATTATCAATGTATTTTAATTTAATAATTTAATTAATTATTTAATGATATATAAATTCAAATGATTAATTTATTTATGATGATAAATTCTAGTTATTAATTTCAAAAACAGCTTTTTAATTAGTTGAGTTGTTTAGCTTGGAGAGTTGGGACATCATAATTTTTCTAGCCATCCAATTTTGTGGAGAAAAATATAGGGACAATTTTTACCCACACCCTTGAAACTTGATCCTAATTAATCTCTAGTCCACTAAATTGTTAAGCGATGTTAACAGAAATTATAGAATTATTAGGAAAACCATACACTTGTAACCTTCAAACCTTAATAACTTATAGTAAATAAGTACAATTTTGATAATTTGTTCTAGAAATTAATAAACCAAATTTAAATACAGTTTATTTTCAATTCTGTTTTTTTTTCTAAATCAAAATATTGTGTAATGATGATTTGTGTTTTTTTAAAAACCAACAGAACGGAAATAGTATCGTGTAAAATTTAAGTAAAAGTATTGTGAAAGTCTTTTGTACTAAAAATTGGATAAATTAATTTTTGCATGTTAGATAAATGAACAAATTGGACATTTTTATTAAAAAATTCATTTATTTTTACTTTTAAAAACTGGTGGAGGTAGAAGAACTAAGACAATTACATGTATACTTATCCATGGGCCAAGAAGGCCCACCCGAAAACTAAGAGAGTTTGAGTAAAAATATATTGCCCAAAAATGGAATTGGACAAAAAATAAGGGCCGTTTTCTAAACGGGTCAGGCCTCGAGGTAAACTTTTTTTGGCCTTATCCGAATTTGCAAAAAAAAAATGCTTTTTTTTACTATTTTTCATTGTTTTGCAATCATTTCACTATTATATTACTACTGTTTTGTTAATATTGTTTGTATATTATATAACTTTTATTTTATTATTAGTTTTGTTACTATTTTAGAGGTATTTGATTGCTAAATTGTACTTATCTTAGTATTATTTAAGTATTTTTTGTAATTTATTTTCTATTTGTTGGGAAACATTTATTTTAATATTTTTAGTGTATTTGATGTGTTATATTTTTTTAATTTATTTTATATAAAAAATTAATACAAGCGGGTCGAGCCGGGCTCAGATTTTAGCATTTTTATCTCAATTGGAATTGGGGAAAATTTTAAACTCATTTTTCAAGTCGGGTCAAGCCTGGGCCTAATTTATTTTACTTGGCTCGACCCATGGACAACTCCAGTTACAAGTGATGTGCCACGTGTACCTTATTCTGACGTACAAAGATTCATTTTTAACAATAAAAATGAATAAAATTTTTAACAGAAGTATAGTTTTCTCTTTGATCTAACAAATATATACTAATTTATCAAATTTTTAGTAGAATGAAAAATACGATCCAACTCTTAACACAACTACACAAATACCTTGACGATGCTTTTAACTGAAATATTATTTTGTTAATTTTTTTTCCTAATTGAAAGCATTTTAGGAATTTGCATTTGAATTACATAAAAATTGTTAAAACATTTTTAAAGTGGGGGGGGGGGGAAGCAATGTTACAACTAATAAAATTAAATGAATTCCAATTTTAATTTTCTCTTGCCTTTGAAGTGATATTTAAGTTGATTTCAGCGCCCTTTCTTTAGCATGCTATCAATCAACAATTGCCAGTGGAACATTTTCATGAAAATTGGGATATTTATTGAGAAAAGCCCATAGAATCAACAAAAACAAATCATTACTATTTTTGGGGTTAAAGTCTTATTTAGTCCCCATACTTGTCTTTAATTATCACTTTTGGTATTTAAAGAATTTTTTAGTTCAATTTATTACCTAAAGTTGCCCGATGTTAGTTACATTGGTCCAACCTCCAAATCTGTCTAAAAAAATTGGGTGGCTTGTTGGGAAAATGCCACGTCGCACAAACGTTAGTCAATTATAAAAAAATTAAATAAAAAGAGAGTATTTTTAAAAATGCAAAGAATTTACGAAAAATTTAGATAATTCTCATTTTTTAAAAATAAAAAATTCAAAAATTATAAAAATAATGAAATTTATAATAAAGTTTTTTTTTTAAAATTACGTAAACTCAAAAAGGAAAATTCCAAAAACATGTAAAAAATTCAAAAGAAAAGAAAAGAAAAGAAAAGAAATAAATAAAATTTTAAAAGCAAGCTATCCTTGTGATCTTGGATTAAAGGCTTAGTTTCTTCCAAGGACAGTAAATTTTATTTGTATCTGGGTTTTGTCAAAAACATCAAATTAGAGATTGTTAATGTGTAACGATATGATGTTAGCTGGTGTTGGAACGTGAAATTATAAATAGAAAGATTTACGTATTTAATATGAAAATATATTAATGGACGGTCAAGAAATTAAATCAAGAAAATCAGTAATTGTAATATAGAGATTAAATTGTGAAAATGCAATCTTTATTGAGTTTTAAATTAGAAAATATATGGGGACTTAATTAACAATTAATCAATTAACAATGAACCATTTGTGTGATATGGATAGTGGAATATGATGTTCATCCACCCATTTTTAATTAAGGAAGATTAGTTATTAAATTAAGCATGTTTAAAAGTTAAAACTTAAGTTAATTAAGTTTAAATCACATCACTAATCAAGGTATAAATAGCAAATGTTAGTGGAAGAGAGAATATCATCATCATTCTTCCTTCTTGTGTCGTCCTTAGCTATTGAAAGAAAGGAAAAAAAAAATTGCTCAAACCTTAGCCAAAATTGATGCAAATAATAAGTTAGGAATTGAGTTTAATTTTATAATTGATTTATTACATTAGTAATAAATTGAATAAATTAAATTATGCTAGGAAATTATGTTATAGATCAAAAGTTTTGAGTTCCTAATGAATAAGAATGTGAAATCAGATTTTAATTCAATACTAAATGTCGAAAAATATGAACATTTTCTGATATAGGAACTAAAATAAATAAAATGTAAATTATGTTAAATTGTTGTGTTTTCAAGTGTTTGTGTGAAACTGATATTATTTCTATTATTGAATTTATCGTATGTTGCTAAAGACGACCCAAACCATCTTGAGATGAAAGAAATGCGAAGGTTGTAGACGAATAACTTATTCTAGTTTGTGCTTTCATGATTGAATTCAAATTATATATAGTTTGTTGTTGCAATTAGATTGCTTAAGGCAATGATCTTACTTGTCTCGTGAATATATAAGTATGAAATAATATGTACTTGTAGAAAAATGTGACAATAGTGCATGATGATATGAAATGGTATGAAATTGATTTGAGCATGATGTGAATTTGTTATGTATTAAATCATGATATATGAACCATTATGTTTGAAACATTGGATACCTTATTAACGGTTTCAGATAAAGTCGGGTATAGTTGACATGTCATAAGATTAGTGTACAATATTTTTCTTTGGTTTATGTTGATGAGGCGTGGAACACATATTATACTTCGAATATGCCAATGAGGCACTGAGTGTCAGATACATTGGTGCGATGGTCGGATGATCCATGTATCCATCTTAAGTCTGTATCCGGTTAATAAAGATTATGAAACATGTACTTTGCTTATTGACATTTGATATTAAATGTTAAAGGAGAATTGTGTAAACGGAAATTACTGTTAAAGTAATAAAAGATGGCGTGTGAAAGACCATGTGATCTGGTTACTACGAGCCTTGAAAGCCGGTAGAGTTAAAAAATTAATTTCTCATCATAAATTTATGAAAATTTCTATAATTTTTGGAAAAGTTTATGTTTTTAAAAAAAATGTGACTTTTTTTTTTCAGAAAATTTCTAATAATTTTATTTTAAAAAAAATGAAGAAGAGAATTTTCTGATTTTTAAAAAAGTTTTATATATTTTTAAATTGTTTTTAATCATTGACTAAAGCTTATGCTCCTTATAAACCATGTTAGCTTTTTTAAAATGGATTTGAAGGTTAGACTAATATGACTAACTTTTGTAAGTTTAAGTACTAAAATGAATAAAAAAACTTTTAGGTACCAAATGGCAAATAGGGACAACTATAAGAGCTAAATAATGATTTAACCTTTATTTTTATGGAAACAAATCATTTCTAATTGATTGCTTAAATTTCATGGTCAAGTCATGAAATTATGTCGTCAAAAAGCCTATCATTAGAAATTATGTTTGTTTGGACGTAGTGTGCTTCAGCCACAATGCTACTTTACTAATTGGTACTTATGTTTGGTTTCAATGTTCAATTTGATATTTAGAGATTTTTGTTTCACTTACGTACTTGATTTAGTTTCAATGTTCAATTTGATATTTGAATTTTTTTTGTCTCACTTAAGTACCTATATATATTTTACTAGAGCACATGTGTCAACTATTCATTAGGCCACGTGGTGCTATTTGGTCTAGATACCAAATTGAACATTAAAGTCAAACTTAGATACTAAATTGGAATAAATAAGGCTCGAGTACTAAATTGAATATTGAAGCCAAACTCAAATATAAAATAATATATTAACCTTAAAAACATACATTATTGAGAGTTCTTCAAAAGAAAAAAAAACTATAATTAAGATTACTAGTTCTATGGCAAATCCATAGTGGGTAAAAAAAAAGTTTATGTACATATATTTATAAAAAATTATATTAAAACCAAGTGAGTCATTGGTTGAAATGATTGTAGCGACGTAAAAATTTTCGCTTTCGGTCGCTAATTGTGGCGATTTATGGAAAAAAGTTTGAAATTTGACGTTTGATTTTGAAATAAACAGGGAGTCGCCACCGATCCTTTTTTCTAGGTGTAATCGGACACCTATTAGATCTCTTATTAAAACAAATAAAAGGCTGAGTTTAGGTCTACGTTAAAATCCAGAGAAAATTTAGGGTTCGGGAGTCGGTTACGCACGAGGAAGATATTAGCACCCTCGCGACGCCCAAAATTGGTATCTTATAAACACGTGTTGTCTTGATTTTCAAAAATACGAGTGCAATATAAGATTAAATCGTGATCCGTTTGAAAAGACAAGAATTTTCAATCTTTTTGATTTTTTTTGAGAAGGATATACCGTTTTAACACGAGTCGATTGATATTCACCCAACATAGCGATGAAATTGATGACATAGTGTTTAAATCGCACGTTACCTTGCTTATTGAAATAAATAAAAACACGAATAAATATGTTCGAAACTATGTAAAGCAAATTAATAAATAAAAATAAGCAAAAAGACAGATCTAGAAGCACATTGAAGCAAATATAAGTGTGACAATAATATTACAAACAATGAAGATACATGTAATACTAGAATAAAACATGAAATAGAAATAATGAATGTATACACATGATATTAAGAGTATGTATGTAAACTATATATAATGTTCGGAGTATATACCTAAGATAGTAAAAATATAACTAGTAATAATAAAATATTTACATAATATATGCATATATATATAAAACAATATTTAAAAAGGTATATATATATACGTATGATAAAATAAATGTATTAATATCAATAATAAATATAATAGGGGTAAAAATAAATATATATAATATATACATAATATAGTACTAAGAATATATATATACATATACAATATAGTATTTAAAAATATATACATAATATTTACATATATATAAAATAAATATTGAAAAATGTATGCACATAAGAAATATATACACCAATATATAATAATATAAAAAAGGAAACAAATAATACAAAATATTGGAATGAAATGATGAAAACTACTATATATATACATATACACGTATATAATAATAGTATTAATAACAATAATAAGGATTATATAAAATATATATACATGAGATAGCATGAGAAATGTACACATAAATTAGCATATAAAACTAACTAATAGAGTATAGACATATACATATATAATAAAAAAATGTATGTACATAACAAAATAAGAAAATGATACATTTATAATAAGTACATGAAAATATTTATACATATATGTAAATAATAACAATAATATTAAAAGTAAGTAATAATAGTGAAAATAATAAGAATAATATGGTATTAAGAGTATAAGAATATAATATTGAGAGTATATATACATATAATAAAACACACTAATATTAATACTAATAATAAGGATAATATAGAAAAATATATATATGAAATAGTACAAAAATGTATAACTAATGGTATTGAAATATATACATAATAATAGTATTACAAAGAGTACACATAGCATTAAAAATATATACATAATATGGCAATGAAAAATACATACATAATATAGTATTAAAATATTTACATAGCATTTACATATTAGAAATAATAATGTTAAAAGTACCTATTAATAATATTATATAAATATAATAATAATAATAATAATAACAACAATAATAGCAATAATAATAAAAATACAAAAGAAAATATGACATAATAATAAGGTAAGGAAAGTAAAATATAATATATTAAATATAATAAGTATAATGGTAAATATAATAATGTTAAAAAAATACCATACATAAGGAGTATATATATACATATATAATAAAATATACACTAATATTTGTAAATGATAATCAAATAATATTTAAAGTGAAATAAAATAACGAAAATACTACGAAAATAAACTAAAATCTAAAAAAGGACTAAATTTTGAAAAAAAACAAAGTTTTGGGGCAATTTTAAAGAGAAATAAAGAAAAAGGATCAAAATGTCATACGCGCATAACTTAGGAGGACTAAAATAGAAAATATTTCTTCCCATTAAAACACAACATATCAGTGGGGACTAAATTGAAAAGCGCGACAACTTCTTGGGGAAATTTTAAAATAAAAAAATTGATTGTAAAGGCTTGAAAAAGCGGAGGGGCTAAAAGTGCAATTAGCCCCTCCAATGAAAAACACGCGGATCCTTGGAGCGGGTCGGGTCAACAAACGGGTTAGGCCAAAACGACGTCGTTTTGAGGCTAAAGAGCAGCCCCCAAAACGACGTCGTTTTGGTGGGCTATATAAGGCCTAAAATTAACAAAAAAAATCATTTGGTGAGGGAGAAAAAAAAAGAAGAGAGAAGGGAGAGAGAAAGGGGGGCTGCCGGCCAAGGGCCGGTCACCGATCCGATCGCCGGACCGTCGTTGGCGCGATCCGTGCACGGTGGCCGGAAAAGGTAATTTTTTTTTACGTTTTATAATATTATTCCTTTATTTATTTTTATGTATTTACAGATTCAGAAGAACTGATTTCGAAAATAAAATGAAAAAAAATAAAAAATAAAAAAAATAGAAGATTCACCTTAGGTTTTAGTTTGATTTGATGCTATTCTACTGCTTTGATGTTTTGAATCATTCTTGTATTTGCTCTGCTAGTATTTAAAACAAAGAAAAATCCTTTGTATTCATAAAAAAATCCCCCCCCTTTTTACAAATGATAGATTTCGACTTTTAAAGCCAATGTTTTTTTTCGTTCCTTTTGTTTATTACTTCCCCCATCATTCGCATGATTTCTTTTGCTGTTGTGTTTGTTCTTGTTGCAGGTGGTGTCAGACGCGTCGAAGGCCGGTGATTGGCGTCCCAAGCGGTGGTGGCGCGCGTGAAGAGGCTGGTGGCTGAAGGCATGCGGCTAGGGTTTTGCTCTTCTTTGTTTTTGCTGAAAATTAGTTAAAGTTATGGGCCAATTGGGTCTTTAGGGTTTTAATGATTTTGGACCTATATTGGGCTATTGTAATTGATTTGGTTTGGGTTTATTTTTTTGTAAAAGGCCCGGGCTAATTTGGGCTTCTACAATAATTTAAATGTTTAAAATTCAAATTCTGTTATAGTATTAGTTTACTAAAAGCATGAAATAATAAAAATACCTTTGTTATAAATTTACTCCACATGGCCAACCTCTCGAACGTAGGGGCGAAGCCAAAAAAAATTTCTAAAGGGGCCGGATGAAGTTTTAATTTTTTATAGTTTATATTTTTATAATTTGTAAAGGATGAAATTGAATTTTTATAATTTTAGAGGGGGCCAAAATGCAATTTTACATTTACTAATTTAAAATTTTTAAAAAATTTCAAGGGCCTAAAATAAAATTTTCCATTTTAGGGGGGCCGGGGCCCATGCCAGCCCCCTGGCTACGCCACTGCTCGAGCGCACTCATTGGATACACTTCTTAGTATGGCACTCACAAGGGTCCCACCTACTCCTTGAGCACACCCTTCGAAAATATTTCTTGGCTTAACATTTGTGTAAACCCCATTAACTAATTGTCATCTTTGAATCCAATTACCACGTCCCATCTAAAGTGATTGACAACACGTTCGATTGCCATCCTACCTAGGCCTATAGTGGCGGGCCACTTGTTTGTGAGCCACCAATATGGACTTTACATGTGGTACTTTAAGACTGTAGTTAAGAGTATAAAATCCCTTGGCTCTAACAGGAAAGAGGATTCTCTTTTCTCTCTCATCACTTTATTCTCCTTCATCTTTCTTTTCCAACTCTATTCTCATCTCCTCGAAGCACCTTTTACTGTGGCTCTCTGCCTTGTACCCAACTAGGTGAACCACCCAGCTCTCCTATCCACCCCACCTATTAGATTCAAGCCAGGGGCGAAGCCAAAAAAATTTTTTAGGGGGCCGAATGAAGTTTTAATTTTTAATAGTCTATGATCTTTATAATTTTTAAATAATTAAATCAAATTTTTATAATTTTAAGGAGGGCCAAAGTACAATTTTACCTTTATTAATTTAAATTTTTAAAAGGCCTAAATAGTAAATTTTTATTTTAGGGGGCGGGGCCCCTGCCAGCCCCTAGATTCGCCTCTGATTCAAGCATCAACAATCTTGTATTAATATTTGTTGCTTTATGAACAAAAACATTTTGGTAATTTTCAAACTAAATGTGTATCCGGGTAACTTGTATGCCAACTCAATCAAGCTTAATATAAGTATAGACATAAGATATAGATATTCAATGTAAAAAAAATAGGGTTACAATTATGTGTTTTGTTATATATATATTTAAAATTTTAAAAATAAATAAAATATTTATCATCGTTTTAATATAGAACTTATCATGGATAATATTCATGTCAATATCTATATCTATACTTATATTTAATATTCTTATTGAGTTTGTGTCGCTCTTCAATTGGGCCCCGATTCAATGGAGAATTTACTAAAAATCCCTTATTTTTATAAAGTAATAGATATTATTTTGAAGATAATTTTATCTTTTTACGTAAAATTTTAAAAAATATCTACAAATAATAAAATTAAAAGAAAAAACATTATAATTTTTAATAATTCAATTTCATCCTTTCAATCAAAGTCATATTTAACCGCTGTTTATTCTAATTCTTTTTTTGGACTAAACTCAAGATATCCTCAAATCACATTAAATTTAAGATTAACTTTTTTCATACCAAAACGTTTAAATTCCTCTCAAGAAATAATAACTCCCATAATTTTGGTCTATGTATAGAAGCAACAAAATACATGATAGGACCAAGAAAAAGAAAAAAGGAAAAAAAAATTGAAAACTAATTTCAACCGTGATGTTTGAATTTTTTTTAAAATAAAAAAAATATATTTATACTGATTGATTCTTAGTTAAATTGGCATGAGTATTGTTGTCAATGCAGGAGGATATGGATTTGAATATGCTGAAGCGCATTATCCTTCTATTTATCAGCTGAGGAGAGGTTATGAATAATTCTAAACATTGTGTCAAACTATTCACTTGCTTCAATTTTTTTAAAAGGATCAAATTATTCCGTATTGAAATTGAGAGGAGCCATAAAATATGTTTTTACCTCAAAGTACATGTGGTTGGAGATGATAATAAGTTTTCCTTATTTATCATCATCATCATCATTATTGTATTCAGACAAGTAAACCCTGCAAGAGAAGCTGAAGAGCAAAGAACTGCTAGGTGAAAGCGTGATGGCGCAGGTAAAGTGAAATTTCATAATGCAAACCCACATATTTGGGTTGAATATACGTAGTTGAAACTCGAAAAACCAGCAAATCCAACACTCTTTTAAGGGTTATATTATGTCATTAATCCTGTACTAAGTAAAAGTTATGGATTTAGTCCATATATTTTAATTTGGTCATTTTAATCTCTATTCTTTATGAATTTTAAAATTTTAGATTTGAGTTCTCTGACCAAACAATAACGGTTAAATTCATTAAGTTAAGCTTTACTATTTCCAAAATATTATGTGCCAAACATATTATTATCTCATATATAATATCATGTCAACTTCTTATTTCCACATATATATTACCTACAAAAAATGTCAGCTATGGATTTTGAAGACCATCGTTTGCATTCAGACTGAGATTTCAAGATTCGAAAAAATATAGGGACTAGTAAATGATTTAATTAGAGAATATGTATTAAATCTATAACTTTAGACACAATACAGGACTAATAGCAAAATTTAACTAAACAAAATTAACTGTTACCATTTGATCCAGATCGAAATTTCAAAATTTAAAAAGTACAAAGACTAAAATTTTCAAAAAATACATTAACTAAAATTAATCAAATTTAAAGCATAGAGACTAAATTCATAACTTATATAAAATACAAAGACTTATTACAGAATTCGACACTCTTTTTAAGTTCTCATCCATTCAACAATATATCCTATATGGCTCGAAACAACAAAGTAACATACCCTAGTACTTATATAGCTGAAATAATAGCTCAAGGTATAGCAGAATGCAGACACACCCCTATTGTGTATTTATATATATATATAAGAACTTTAAGACTCGATTACTCGAAATAATTTGAGTCGAGAAATTCAAATTTAAAATGATCCGAATCTTAAAAAATAAAATCAAATAGCATTAAAAGGTAAAATATGGAATTAACTTACCTACTCTATCAACTGTTCTAGCTTGAGGCAAACCCTCAATAAGCCATTGTAGATAATGCAGATGCTTGACCTCTTCTTCTTTCTTTTTCTTTTTTTTTTATAATAAAAAAATGAGTTGCCAAAAAGTAGGTCAATGTTTTTGCTATATGATTATCAGGTTTTCTCCTTCATGAAAACACTGTTTCATCTAATCTTAGATATATATATACATACAACTTTAAATGGTTGAATTTGATTGCTTCTTGTTCAAACACCTAACCTAAATTATGCTGATCCTGAAATGGAAATGGAAATATTTTCTTAATTAATTATATACAATGAATTAATTTTCTTTCCAGCTTTTTCTATTGTTTCTTATCAAAATTTGAAGTCAATTTATGATCATATATTTACATCAATTAATTAAGCTGCCCTTAAACTTCCAATAATCTTAAGGTGCCTTTGGATAACTCAAGTGCGTGGCACGTTTATCGCTGAAAGTGCCTCAGCGATTCCTTTGGATTGCATGTTTCCATGAATGGTTTTCAAAAGACGGATATATTAAAGTATCAGTTGATTTATAAATTTATATGAATTAGTTAAATTAAATTAAAATTTTGACTTTTTATATATTTAAATTTTAATAATTTTTAAATGAATCGATTGAACTTGTAAACTATAATTTGATTGGTTTAATCATTAGTTCGATTCTAATTTATTTCAGTTTTTAAAATCATTTATTATTTTAGTTGTTAATTATTTTGATTTAAAGGTTTTTTAAAATATTTTTATTTATATTAATAAAAATATTTAAATAAATATATAACATAATATTTCTATATTTTAGTAATTTTAATGTTTTTAATTATTTATTAATTTTCAAATATGTTATAAGTTTCACTATATACAAATGTTATTTTAATGTACCTAATAGTCATTTTATTTTCTCATTATAATTTACCTTATTGCCATTATTGCCATTGAAACCAAACACATGTTTCATCATTGATTTGAATCTCATCACTACCGTAAATAATCTCATTGTCACTATTGTTTCCAACGTCACCAAAATCAATTTCATCACCCATCCAAATAGATCCTTAATAGATAAGCTCTATTATTTTAAATATTTTAATCGATTAAATTGTATCTGTGACATTTTTATTATATTGATAAATGATTCACATATGATATTACAAGCTCAGGTAAAAATACCATGGTCGCCCCGATACTAGTAATCAGATTAAATTGTCCCTTCTTCTAAAAAAATGGGTAAATTAGTTCATGTATATTATATTAAAGAGCAAATTGGTCCTTTTATTAAAAACTGATCCATGTTTATCAGCATGAGGTACATATGACACACCACGTGTTACTGTCTGATCATTCCATTAACCACATCAAATTTTGGTAGTACAAGGTTATGGGTAGTTTTAAACATTAGATAAAAAAACGAAGATTAAATATCTTGATGCTATACTCATATAAAATAAATACCAAAAAATTAAATATGAAAACAATTTAAATAAACTTTAATTTTTATGTGATGCCCCAGTTGCCTTTAAACTTTAATTTATGACATTTGACTATGTGGCATGAATGAAGAGCCCTAAAATTTTAAATTGAGCATTCTCACATACTTTTGGGGATAACTTTTAATGTAGGTATAAATTTTGCCATTAAAGAGATTTCCACTATATGGAAGAGGGCAACAAAAGGCACAATTCCACTAGTCACACTTAACATTAAAAATAAGAAATTAAATATATACATAAAGTGCTTTTTTTTCTCATATCTATATCCACATTTTATTTTATTATTATCTTTGGAAAGCCAAATTAAATTAATCACCACCACCACTGAAAACATTAATTTACAATTAGTTCATCAATCACTACATAACTATGAATCATAGTGTGATATCATCTATTTAAATCTAAAACATTTTATCAATGAATGTCAAAAAGCTAACATTTTTTTATATTGTTTGAGCTTTTCTTTTATACATTTTAATAATAAGAATATTTTTTATTTTTGTTTTATCACATATTTTACTTTTTCTATTTTAATAATACAAACTTTACATCCTGAAAATTAATAATAATAATAATAATGTTTCAGAAATTCTATCACATGTGTATGTATTTAAAAATAATATATAATAAAAATAAAATATATAATTTAAAAATAATTAATAATAACATGTGAAATATGTAAAATTGATGATGGCAATAAAATTCGCATAATAAATTTAATATGTATAACAAATTAACTTTTTTAATAATAATTGATATTATTATGATAACGCTTTTATCTTTTCATACTTTTACATCATCTTTAAATAAAATAATTATAAATTATAAATTCAAGGATCAAACATGTATATTCAATAGTAATTAAATACAAATTCATACCACCCCGCCTAAATTCATCATTAAATCAATTTTAAAAGCAAATATTTTTAACACATTTTTTTTCTTTTACCTACATCGTAGTTGTGACAAAATCTAGTTTTACATTTAAATTTCCGATTGAGTTGGTACTATAAATCAATTAGTCACCAACTCGATTAAAAAATTATTAAAATACTTTTCTAGATACAAAGTAATTTATATTATTATAAGAATGTTTTTATTTAAAACTATAATATAACGAGATCTGAACCTGTGATATAATAAATTTTAAATATTTAACTTTACATTTTTAACAAACACTTCATTTAATTTTACACAAATTTTTAATAAACATATTAATTATATAAAATTTCCATATTATATATAAATAAAATTAAACTTTATTGATTAAACCAACATCATAATTACAGTTTCCTTTTCAATAGCTAAATTAATACATAAAATACTCCATTTTTTTTGAATTGTGAAAGGAAAATAAAACTCTAATAATAATGTGATTAATGCAACTCGAACTTATATAAAATCGCATCTTTTAAAACACATAATCATTGACATTACCAACAACAAAGCCATTTTCAATTTAAAAAAAACACCTTGTTAAGATAATGACACCAAACCTCTACCAATAATGTAGATAAAGCATACAATTCATAATATTCCATCATAAGCATACTTATCCTATAGAGTTCTTTTTTTTAAAAACATTGTCTATTTCTTCATAAATTACTAGTTAATATAGTTGTCTTATGCTCATAATTCGTATAAATTATCACAAAAGGCGGTTGGTCGGTTTGCCAATCATGTTATGCCAGTTCAACCATGTAGGCCCAAGGTCGGTGCCGGCGATGGCTATATACATTTTTTTAACCTACTGGTGGGGGTTAAGCTATATATAAATGGCTTCTTCATTAATGTAACTCACCCAAAGCAAAGGTGTAGATATAGGCACAATTAGGAGTTCCTTAGTTGTGTTGTAGGAGCCAAAGATAAAAAAATGGTGAAGATAGCTTTTGGTAGCATTGGTGATTCTTTTAGTGTTGGGTCTCTCAAGGCTTATTTGGCTGAATTCATTGCTACTTTGCTTTTTGTGTTTGCTGGTGTTGGATCAGCTATTGCTTATGGTAAGTGTGTGTCAAAATAATCATTCTACCACTTAAAATTAACTAAAAATTTAGTTTATAATTTAGTTTATTGGTTATAGGTGTTCATCTTTTAAGTTTTCGTAGTATGTGCATGACAATGATTTACTCCTATTAAAAGTATGTGAATTGTATAAAAAATTAACTAAAAATGACAAGAATATATAAATAATTTTACGGATAAACGGGTGAATAGTAGTAAATATTTGCTCTGTTACATTCACTTAATTTCGATATCTAAAATTATTATTCTACTCTAAAGTAGTCCTTCGAAATTTAATGGTACACCTTAAACTATTATTATTGAGAAGTTAAATTCTAGTCCAGGACATGTTTTTAGTCCTATCATGTTCGTTGCAATTATAAATATTAACAATAAATGCTATCACAATTAATTAGGATATAAATATTATCATGTTTTCAATATTTAAATATTTGATTATTTTCAACAACAACAAAAAATTGATTATTTGATTTTAACTTTTTTTTATAGGGAAGCTAACGTCGGATGCAGCACTAGACCCACCAGGCTTGGTGGCCATAGCGGTAGCTCATGCACTTGCGTTGTTTGTTGGGGTAGCCATTGCAGCCAACATCTCAGGTGGTCATTTGAACCCAGCCGTCACCTTTGGTTTGGCCATCGGAGGAAACATCACCATCTTGACCGGCCTTTTCTACTGGGTTGCCCAATGCCTTGGCTCAATTGTTGCTTGCCTTCTTCTCCAGTTTGTTACCAACGGATTGGTAAGGGATAATCTAACTCGATTTGATCATAAAAAATCTATAATCTGAATATGTCAAACTCGAAACTTGAAATTGATCCCCCAATCTCACTCGAAACCCAAAACGACTTGAACTCAAAATAACCTTAACACATAACCCAAAATGACCTGAACTAGAAGTGATCAAAATCTAAAAATGATTAGAACCTTAAATGATCAGACTTGAAAAACTCAAATTTCAAACTTAAATAACCTAAACTCAAAATAACATGAACCCAAAATGTTCAAAATTAACTTTAACCCGAAAGATCTCAACCAGAATGATTAGAAAATCTTAAAATCCAAATAGTTTCTATCTAGATTGAGTAGACTCAAAACCATGACATTCTCAACTTATATTTAAAAGTGTGCATAAATTTAGTAACTGGGTTGACTCAATTCTTTTTAGACAGGATTTATGTTTATATTTTTTAAATCCAACCTAGCCCAACCATTTTTAAAACAGTAAAACAAACTATTTGAGTGGATCTAAGCAAACTAAGCCTAAACTCGAATTTATAAATTTTTTAAAATCGGACTTCAACTTAGTCTAACCCGATCCAGTAACACATATTTGGACTCTATTATTAATTTTCAATGTATTGAATATGTTTGCAGAGTGTACCAACCCACAGCGTTGCTTCAGGAATGAATGCCGTCGGAGGCGTTGTAATGGAGATCGTAATCACTTTCGCCTTAGTCTACACCGTCTACGCCACCGCAGCTGATCCCAAAAAGGGTTCTCTAGGAATCATAGCACCCATCGCCATTGGTTTCATCGTTGGTGCTAACATCTTAGCCGCTGGTCCATTCAGTGGTGGTTCAATGAACCCAGCTCGTTCTTTTGGACCAGCCGTAGTCAGTGGGAACTTTGCTGATAATTGGATCTATTGGGTTGGTCCATTGGTTGGTGGTGGGTTAGCTGGGTTGATTTATGGTGATGTTTTCATTGGGTCATATTCTGCCGCCCCAGCTTCAGAAGATTATGCTTAAAAGTTTGAAACTTTGAAACTGTTTGTTTATGGCTTTTGTGTAAAATGCTTTGAATGCTTTTGATTATGGGGATTTGATGTTTGTGGGTGTTTTTCATGAATGAAAAAAAAAAAAAAAAGAAACAAGAATTTGTACTTGTTGTTAATAAGGAAATGTAAATAAACCTTGATTACGAATGTTTCCTTAAATATTTTTCTTCGTCTAAAATTTTTTTAGGTTTATTTAGGTATACATTTTGCATATTTGCAATTCGTGGTTGCCCTTTAAACAATAATATTTTCGAAGTTCAAATTCTTGTTGTCTCTTTTAAAGTGCAATAACATTTCGTAAAATTTTTTTAGAAATGTTGTATTCTTTTAATATAACTATACAAAAACATTACGTTGTGAGATGAAGTATGAGAATTTTTTATCAAATAATAAGTACGATTCTCTAAACAAGACTGAATTAATCAGTTAAACTAGTTGAATTGAAAATCAATTATGATACAAGTCTGGAAGTAGTCATCGAGGCAGTTAATTTATGAACTGAATACTTTTATTGAATTAGACTAAAACCCAATTGAACTGTTTTTTATTTTTAATATATTTTTATTTTTATAAATTATTTAATAATTTATTTAATTCAACCATACAAACCACGTATTTGATTCTTAATAAACCGGGCAGAAATTATAATTTACTAGAATTTAGAAAAAAACCCAAAATAAATTGGGTCGTCAAACTTCTAAGCCTACAAGTGCCTAAGTGCAGACCCATTATTTTAGCAGGCTACCTATTCGGCTATATTTTTTAGACTACGAAGACTAGTAACATGGGATTACCAATATTGCAAATTTGGTGTGGATAAAATCGGATCAAGTAATTTCAAACTTCAAAATTTTTGGGCCATGGTTACTTCGATTCGAGTTCTTCATTTGGGTTTCAAGTTCGGTCATTACATAGTTGAATAATTTCAGATTTAGACTATTTCAAGTTCGATTAAGTGAAATTAGAAAATTGCTTCAATTGCTTCAAGTTCAATTTTATCATTATATATAATTTTATAAAAAAATTAAGAGGTGAAATGACAAATTTACCATTTTTAAGACCAAATCGACAATCTACCTATTTATATTAATTTCAAGTTACTTATTTAGATGATTTTAAATTCGAATCGAATGAGTTTAATCGTTAATTTTATGATAAGTTGGATTAAATTAAATTTAAATTTGAATAAATGGACGGAATTTAAAAATTCGAATGAGAGTAAATAAAATAATCCATAGTGAGCTGAAAGGCACTGTAATTTGCAGACAAGAAACATGGTATTACGTTGGAAAAGTCCCATGCGCAAGCAAATGGGAGGGATAGAATACAAAAGCTTTCTAATAAATCATAATTTTTAAATTCAAATGATATAGGAATAGATTCCTTTAGATAATGTGGTGAAGTGATTTGAGTTAGATCTGCTTTACTGCAATGTGGAACTCAAACTTGATTTTGTTTTCATTGGTTAAACACCATTGATGTGTGCACAAAAGAAAAAAAAGGGTTTTAGTTAGTGGATCTCTTTTATAAAGGCAAAGCAAGTGGTGGAAGAAGATGACATAACCTTTCTTCTTTTTTCATCCAACTACTTTTCTTGTTCCCCTTTTTCCTTTTCCTTTTATTCTACTTTTAAGTGCGGATATACCTTTTCCCTTTTTCTTCTATATAAGATATCTAGTCCTAGATTTACATATCTATATATATTTAAATATTTTTAGGATTTGTTGATATATGGTATCAACGGAAGCGGAGAAAGAGAGGGTATTCTAGTGAAGAAGCAGAGAAGAAAAAGATCCCATCCCCTTAAAGAGGGTCTTTAGAAATATATATAAGGGAGTTTTTCGGGACGAATTTCGGATCGGTAATGGACATCTTATCTCGACAAAAAAAAATGATTTCTTTCGTTTGATAATAATAATTATTAAATTTAAAAAATTTATTTATTTCATAAATTTAATTTAATTTTTTTGAACATAATAATTTTTATCTAATTAATATCATTTTAAATAGTTTTGCTTAAAAGTTAAATACATAATTTGAATAATCTTTTAAAAAGCAACTCAAGCAACCGAACAAAAAAGGGGGAAAAAGTAGCTTTCAATGGCAAATTATTTTTGTTTCAATACTTTCAATAGCAAAAAATAGTCAGTCTATATTGGCATGTACTGTACTCGTCCTTGGTCTACCCACAATATCATTTTTTTTTATGTAGCTAAATTCAAGTCAGTTTAGTTTTTATTGTAAAAAAAAGAATATATATTAATTTTTAAATATAAATAAATTTATATACGATTTATGATAAAATTGTACTTTAGCAAAGATTGGCCTCGCTAAGAGTTTAATTTTAATTTGGTCGATTGTCATGCTACATATAGTGGGTCCAAATGACCCTTAGAAGATCAATAGAGAAGAATATTTACTAACACTTGTCAATTTGTCACATCCTAAGTCTGTAATCACTTTACATTCATTCTAATAGTATTCCTAATTGGCAATTTGTCACTCTATTATCTCTACTTATAGAGTAGAGAACTTGATTATTAGGACTCGCGCCAAGCCAACCTCCCTCCTATTAATGAAAGACCATTTCTTATTTAGTCTTGTTGGTCATTATTTTTTTATGTAGTTATCCCTTAGTTTTCTCTTATTTTTAGTTATTTGGTTTATTTTTGTATAATCTAAATTTTTTATCTTATTTGTAAATCACTTATATATATAAGTGTTTTTCATCGTCAATGAATGTAGAACAACTTTCTATCTTTTTTTTCTAAAAACCTTTTATGGTATCAAAGCCTTTTCTTTTTATAATACAATCACCTTACCGTAACTCTCTCCTTAAATCTTTTTATACTTAAACCTTAAATCTTAGTGGCTTTCCACAACATGCATGATGTAAACCACCACTATAGTCTATCACAATGCCTTGTATAAATTAATTGTTATGACAATTAACGTTGCCCATGAAAAACTAAACAAAAAGCTATGTCTTTACCTTTAGAGAACTATCATCATCATGAACAAGAGATCAAGATTCCATCCATTATCATCACTAAGGTGGACCCAACACTAAGACCAAATGATGTTGTAAAGACTTATCATTCATCATTTCCACAATTTCAACGATGGAGCAACAACTTTATCCTTTCATTCTTGCCATGTTACATTGTCAAACGAAGTCAATTCTTTTGAAGTCATATCATTCGAGCTACACCTTCCAAGATAAAATCTTCAAAAATTATTTAAGGATCACACCTTATTAAATATTAGCGACCTTATTCTTAAATGATAGAATTGATTCTTGATGAAGTCTTCACCAAGTGAAGAAGCCAAAAGTCTTGTAAACAAAGGGAGGATTTAATTGATAGGAAAGGGGAAATCTCAAACTTATTTTCTATAAGAATGTATAGAAATAGATATAGCAGAGTTTCTATTATTCGTATTAACAACTATTTTAGGATGAATGTTTTTATGTGATGTTATCAATTTAATAACTATTTGTGTAGCTTTAGAATGTTTCAATTTATGCTCCTACCTATTATCTGGATATACTAAGAACAATGTATGGTCTAACGAGACTATTACGAAATATTTACTCATAAGTGGGGCGCAAGTTCTTTTCTAGGGATAAAAATAATAATTTTTAGGAACTTGTTCACCTGAGGCATATGATGCAACGAGATGCTTAGAAGTTAGGGTGAACATGTTCCTAAATTTGACTGAAGAAGGTGTTATAAACTCCTTTGACAAGCTAAAAAGTACAATACTAATAAGTGCCAAGAGTTCTTTGATAATTGTTCAGAAGAAATGTAGAACAACTATAGCATCTCAACAAACCAAGGATGAAGGGGTAAGTGAAAACTCGCTTCAAATAGGTGTAAAGGAAGCATCTTCCATTAGCCAGAACATAGCTTATCCGATGTGTCGCTGATGTAACTAAGAACTTGTATTTGTAATGAGGATGTTTAAGACATATGGAGTTTCAACATTATTATCATTCCTGCAATGGTAGAGGAACACGATCGTTCTTCCCTAGCCACCAAAGCATTCTCTGTTTGGAATTTCAAAAAATTGATATCCATTCTAAAGAACAAAATGGTAAGAATGGAAAAACAAGAAATAAAAAAGGAATTTTTCAACCAAAGACAACAAAAGAAGAAAAAGAGCAAGTGCAAAGAAAAAGTAGAAGCAAATAAAAGTTTCAGATCCACAAAGGGACTAAAATGAACCACAAAAGGAAACAATTGTGACAACGAAACAGTGTTGTTTCAAAAACCCCAATTAGAGTTGAGCTGTCTAAGAACAATCAATGAAGAGGCACGATGATTCAGAGAATTAATTTTTGAAGTCTAGAACTTCTAAAGCCTCACCAAAGATTCGCTAAACCTGAGTCAATAATCTATCTTTAATCTTTAATCTAGGGGGCAATAGTTATACGCAATTAAGTCAAACCCTTGCCATACCATCCAACGCATGAAGATGAAGATATAATTCGACGAAGGTCGACCTTGCCAAGAGCTTAGTCCGCCGAATGCCATGTCACATAGTTGGTCTTTTACAATCCCTGGATGATATAGGGGAACAAGCACCTACTAGCACCCATTAACCTGTTACCTCCTCATATTTAACATTTTTCATTTGTACCTTTGAAGTAAAGTGCTTAATAATTGAGACCAAGCTAACCTCCCTCCAGCACCAAGGAAGACACATAGAAGAGCTCAACTACTTATAATACAATTACCATGCCACGACACTCTCCTAACTTCTTTATATAACTTAAACCTCCAACTTTAGTGGCTTTCCGCACCATTCACAATGTGAACCACAACCATAGTTTGTCCCAACACCTTGCATAACTTAGTTGCTATAACAAAAGTCAAGAAGTTAGTTCCTCAGCTCTAGTTTTATCCGTGAAAATTGAGAAGTTGATTTAGTTGTTGATAAACACGTCAACTTAAACCATTGAATTTTTCTATTTTGTTGTATATAAATGATTGAACCATATATTTTTTGTTGATTCCTTCCATATAAATGGTTAAACTATTAATTTTCAAATTAACGATTTAGATGTAATCCAATCAAATTAATTTCTCAATTTTTGTAAGATATTTTCATAGAGGAAATGTATAAAACAGACCCATAATAAGCAACAAATGTGATTTCGTTATCATTAATTTGGTTAAAGGTAGCTTTCAAGAGGTCAAAAATGTTGAATATTGGCAATATCCCACATTAGGAAAAGATAGAAAGGGAGGGGGTTTGGTTTGTTATATATAGAACCCCTCCCCCTTTGGTTGTATCATCCCAAAATCTTCTCCTTTGTAATATTTCTAGAGGAAATATTAATTTGGTAGTGTCCGAGGACGTAAGCTAAATTGGCCGAACCTCGTTAAAACTCTGGTATTTTATTTCTTATTTGTTTGCTTTTATTTAATAGCTTTATGTTGGTTATATTTATTTAGTTATTATTGCTATAAATATCTAAGTGAGTTCTGTCTAGTTGTTGGGTTTTAAGCGGGACCATTGTGACCCCTCCAATTTAACTGGGAATTTTCTTAGTATAATTGTTGGCATAATAATTATCTAAATATTTCTGATAATATTGTTATTAATATTATCGTCGCTTCCGCAACAATTGGTATCCGAGCCAAGGTTTTGTAGTATGCTCTGTGTTTGCAGCTTAGTCTGATCTTACACATCAGAAACATTTCCTAAAGCTTGTGGGTATTCTACATTTGGTGGCTATTAAGTAGAAGCTATGGCAAAAATGACAGAAGAAAAACCATCCATATCAACAACTTCCACTTCGTACATTTTGCCGAGGATTGGAACTGCAAATACGAGATTTGTAGTGGAAATTTTTGATGGAACAGGTCATTTCGGCATGTGGCAAAGTGAGCTTCTAGATGCCCTCTTTCAACAGGGTCTAGATATTGCCATTGAGGAAGAAAAACCAGAAGGGGTTGATGATAAAGAATGGAAGACCATCAACCGATTGGCATGTGGTACAATTCGATCATGTCTTTCCAGAGAGCAGAAGTATACATTCAGTAAAGAGACTTCTGCAAGTAAATTGTGGAAAGCATTGGAGGAGAAATTTCTGAAGAAGAACAGTCAAAATAAGTTACATATGAAGAAAAGACTGTTTCGTTTCAGTTATGTTCCTGGTACCACGATGAACGAGCACATTACCAATTTTAATCAGCTGGTGGCTGATTTGTTGAATTTGGATGTGACTTTTGAAGACGAAGACTTGGCGTTAATGTTGTTGGGATCGCTTCCTGAGGAGTTTGAGTACCTTGAAACTACTCTACTTCATGGAAAATCGGAAGTAACTTTCAATGAAGTAACTGCTGCATTGTATAGCTATGAACTACGCCGAAAGGATAAGTTGAAAGGTTCAGGTGAAGCAGCAGTGGAAGCATTGGTAACAAGAGGTCGTCAGCAAAGTCAGTCTAAGGGGAAGAGAAGAAAGTCCAAAGGTCGAGCTGTTGCCAAAGATGAATGTTCTTTTTGCAAAGAAAAAGGACATTGGAAGAAAGATTGTCCAAAATTGAAGAAAAAAGGGAAGACTCCGCAAGATGCAAATGTTGCAGAATGCAATAGTGAAGCAGAGTCAGACTTTTCTCTTAGTATGACATCTTCAACATTATATGCAGATGAGTGGATCATGGATTCTGGTTGTTCCTATCATATGTGTCCCATTCGGGAATGGTTCTTTGAATTTCAAAAACTAGATGAAGGGGTTGTTTACATGGGTAATGATAACACATGTAAAATAGCCGGGATAGGTTCAATTAAACTGAAGAGTCATGATGGATCTACTAGAATTTTGCGGGATGTACGATATGTCCCAAAGTTGAAGAAGAATCTCATCTCTTTGGGGTCGTTAGAATCTAAAGGCCTAGTTGTGACAATACGAGATGGAGTTCTTAAAGCAACTTCAGGAGCATTGGTGATGTTGAAAGGCATAAGAAAGAACAATCTGTATTACTACCAAGGTAGTACAGTGGTCGGGACAACAGCAGCAGCAATTACGAGTACCAAGAAGGACGCTGAGGCAACACAGCTGTGGCATATGCGTTTGGGCCATGCTGGTGAAAAATCCTTGCAAACTCTAGCCAAGCAAGGATTATTGAAAGGTACAAAGACTTGCAAACTTGAATTTTGCGAGCATTGTGTTCTGGGAAAACAACGAAGGGTGAAATTTGGCACTGGGATTCACAATACTAAAGGTATTCTGGATTATGTGCATTCTGATGTATGGGGACCGTCCAAGACTCCATCACTTGGAGGAAGACGTTATTTTGTCACCTTTATTGATGATTTTTCCAGACGAGTTTGGGTGTTTCCTATGAAGAACAAAGATGAGGTGCTTGAAGTTTTCCTTAAGTGGAAAACTAAAGTTGAAAATCAGACAGGAAGGAAGATTAAGGTTCTCCGATCAGACAACGGTGGAGAATATAAAAGCGATCCTTTCCTGAAGATATGCCAAGATTGTGGCATAGTAAGGCACTTCACCGTAGGTGGAACACCGCAACAGAATGGGGTGGCAGAGCGTATGAATCGAACGCTTGTGGAGAAAGTTCGATGTATGTTATCTAATGCTGGATTAGATAGAAAGTTTTGGACTGAGGCTGTGACGTACGCTCAACATCTCATCAATCATTTGCCATCATCTGCTATAAATGGCAAGACTCCTTTGGAGAAATGGTATGGAAAACCTGCTACTGATTATGACACCTTGCGCATTTTTGGTTCTATTGCATATTATCATGTGAAAGAATCAAAGTTAGATCCAAGAGCAAAGAAGGCTCTATTCATGGGCTTCAATGCTGGTGTTAAGGGATATCGTTTGTGGTGTCTAGAGGCAAAGAAGACGATAATCAGTAGGGATGTTACCTTTCATGAATCTGCCATGTTGAATAAGGTAAATCCAGAAGGAGTGAGTAGTACTTCACAGCAGGTGGAGTGTACTCCGCAGCAGGTGGAGTTTGAGCAGAGTGTGGTAATTCCAGCAAAAGGTACCACTAGTGATTCTTCATTGGCAGATGCAGAGTCAGATGAGGAAGAGGTTTCTACCCAAGAACCTCAACAGCAATCAGAGCCAATTGCAGTCAGAAGGCAGAGACGAGAAATTCAGAAACCTGCTCGTTTCACTGACATGGTAGCTTATGCACTTCCAGTTGTTGATAATATTCCATCCACTTACACCGAAGCCATTCAGAGTTTAGAGAATAATAGATGGTTAGGTGCAATGGAAGAGGAAATGCAATCTCTAGAGAAAAACAAGACGTGGAAGCTGGCACAACTACCAAAAGGGAAGAAGGCGATTGGTTGCAAATTTGAAGACACTATTGAAGTTTGTGTTATGAGAAGATGTTCGAAGATGTGGAATATCGCCAAGGTGGAGATTTGTTGAATATTGGCAATATCCCACATTAGGAAAAGATAGAAAGGGAGGGGGTTTGGTTTGTTATATATAGAACCCCTCCCCCTTTGGTTGTATCATCCCAAAATCTTCTCCTTTGTAATATTTCTAGAGGAAATATTAATTTGGTAGTGTCCGAGGACGTAAGCTAAATTGGCCGAACCTCGTTAAAACTCTGGTATTTTATTTCTTATTTGTTTGCTTTTATTTAATAGCTTTATGTTGGTTATATTTATTTAGTTATTATTGCTATAAATATCTAAGTGAGTTCTGTCTAGTTGTTGGGTTTTAAGCGGGACCATTGTGACCCCTCCAATTTAACTGGGAATTTTCTTAGTATAATTGTTGGCATAATAATTATCTAAATATTTCTGATAATATTGTTATTAATATTATCGTCGCTTCCGCAACAAAAAACCACCTAAGAAATTCCCTCCTCTCAATCATATTGATACATCCATATCTTAGGGATCTCGAAGTGAAAGGATATATGATAATAACAGGCCATATCCAATTAACTATGTTCATTGAAATCTAATCACATAACCTTTGCTATGGATTAATTGACCCACCTCTTTTTCAAATAAAAAATTGGGGTCCCTAAAAATCCTTATAATGATACACATATTTCTTATACTGGTAGGTATTTCTCACCATAATGTGAGCTATACATAGAAGGCCGAAATCTATCCCAACACCTTTTTAAAAATTTCAGAACTAACCCAAAATCCAATTTAGTTAAATTTTTTTTTTAAAAATTTCTGATCCAATTATATAATTAATTAAACCGTAAGACCAATAATTTTTTAATTCACAGGTTGGATTGATGGATCCAATTTCACGACATATGATACATACAATAGGAGGCACTTGTTTCATGCAACCATATATATATATATATAAACTATCCAAAGGACTTAATTTTAATGATAATTTAAAGAGGAAAAACGAGTACAGCTATGCATGTATATGGACTGCAATTAATATGGACCTTCAAAAAAAGTTGCTGAATTTGACTTTATTTAATTTGTTAGGTAGCTTTACGAAGTTGATTGATTATTTTGGGTCATCATCGGAAATAGCTTCGAAATTGACCTTACACCGATGTTTAACTTATTAGTCTCTTAATCAATCATCATCTCACATTCCATATTAGCCAAATAAAAACCTAAGATTTTTAAGTATATTAAGGTATTTTTCGTATTTGTTTTAAAGTTCATAGAAATTATAATGTTGTTTTCAAAGTTTGAATTTAAGTTCTCTTATCCAGGGGTGAAAGTAGATAGTAGTCTTGGCCCTTAAAAATAATATATGTGTCATTTAATCTACATGTTAATATAATGATAAAGTTACATTTTGAGTCTTCAAAAAATTTATAATTCATTCTTGACTCTCTTAAAATAATTTTCTGACTTCGTCTTTACTTCGCTTAAAAATGTAATATACATCAGTATACCAAATACTTGGTAGGAGGCTACTAATAATCATTTGTTAAATTCAATTTAATTTAACAAAGCTTATCAAAAGGCAGAAGAGTCAACTACAAAGACAAAAGTTTGGGACCCGACCCGACCCGACCTGATCAGACCAGAGCAGAGCAGAGCCTCAAGGTTTTAAATAATTGGGAGGTGGTTTTTAGAAAGAGAAACAGACGTGAACCTAACCATGCAAAAACCACGTGAACATCGTTTACTTGTCTGGCCAGGAACACTACCAGATAAGGCTTTTGGGGGATGGCAATTATCAACTTCACACGCTATTCATTTTAATTTGATGAATCAACTTCCATAATTCCAAAACCCCAGTTTACAATAGGTTTTTTTTTTGTCAAATTATGATTTTCGTCTTGTACTAAACTTGATGATCCATTTAGCATTTATACCTGTTGAAGTTTAATAGATTTTTTTTGGAAGAAATTCCTGATTTGTTGTTTGTTGAGAAGTCGACCAAACCCCCAATAATGTTAAAGTATTATTTTTGTATTGGTATTTTATCTTTCTTCTCTACTCAAAGTCTCGTAAAATTTATGAAAAAGGAACACTTCAATTAGTGAAGATACGAAGATAATAACTATTATTGTTTGGAGTTTGGTAGCTACTTAGACGAAGGAAATTTTAAAAATTTCCTTGAAATTGATTAGGTGTAAGCCAGCTATTAGATAATTCTGACAAAGAAAAAATGCTAGCGAAGAGTGTTATGGCTTCAGCCACACATATAGAGCTAATGGAGATAACCATATACATTAAAGTCTCATAATGACAATATATTAAGAAATAATTATACAAATAAAGTGTTATTTCTCATTCAATGAAAGGCTGACAAGCTTAACTTCACTCTAGCCAAACTATTTGCAAGCACATAATTATAAGCAACTTTTTGTTGCTATGTATAAAATTCCAATTATAATTGGATTGAATTTATTATAATCACTTAATTGATTAATTAATTAATTAATTATAATCCGAATAAATTTGGAGAAGAATTTATATATTAAGATTTGAATTTAAAATCTCAAAATTATTAAGATATTCAATATTATTATTGAATATTTAGTCAAGACTTTATTGGTAGCCAATTAATTAAACCGACCCTCATTTTTTTCATGTTGTTATTTGTATAGGCTTAGACTTGTCAATTTTGACATTAAATGAAAAATCCACCTTGATTAACCCGAATCCAAGGTTGACCTAGTCTGAAAAAGTTAGTAATTCAAACCCATCCAAACTGAACAAAAAATTATTTGAATTGGGAATGACTTAAACCCTAAGTAATTAATCTAAACATGAAATGATTCGAATCCAAAATGATCTAATTGAAAAATTCAAATGACTTGAACTCAAAGCTTAAGCTTAAATTGATCAGGTAATCTAGATTAAACCTAAAATAATCTGAATTTGAGATGACCATAAACCTAAATATTAAACTCAAATAATCTAAATCTAAGATGACGTGATTCGAAATCTTGAATAATCTGAATCCAAAATGAATAGATAACAGATAAGTTAGCTTGCAATAGCCGACAGTGGACTCCTAGATAAGCAGGACAGTAGATTCAATCCATAGGATTTAACTATTACAATGAAAATGAAAATGTAGATTTGTGGTTATTAGAAGATTGCAACTATATATCTTGACCATTAGATTAACCCCAAAAAGACCCAGTGTGGCAAACAACCATTATTGGGAACAAATTTCAAAGGAACCCACCGTCCATTTAAAGCTTCATGCATGGCCATTGCCATTGGTTGGTACAATTTCAGCTCACATACATTATCAAACAATCCAACAACCGAAAGCGAAATGGCTCTAAACCCACCAAAAAAATAATTAATTAAATCTTTATTGTTTTTATTAGTCCTGAAGCAAGATTTAGAGATACTCTTAATTACAACATTTATGTCCTGTTTATGGATATATGAGCTTAATTGCATGTATATTGAGAAACAATCACCCTATTTTCAAGGGCAATTGCTTCCTCTTTATAATGTATATTTAATTTTGCTTCTCTGCTTAATTGCTTGTATTCTTCACACATTTAAAAATTAAACTATCTACTTTTAATCTGGTCTGTTTTAGTAATTGAAGTATAATTGATAATGCCATAACCCTTTCAAGTTGAGTCAGAACTTTGTCTCCCAACTTTATAAAAAATCTGAGCTTGAGATCGTGTTCACAAAGCTCGAGCGCCTCAACTTAGTTGGACTTCAAGGGACTAAATTCCTATATTAAAAGTAAAAGGATCAAATTTTAAATATATGAAAAAAACAGGGACTGATAGTAGAATTAAACCTATATAAACATACAACAAAATTTTGGGTTTTCGTGGACTGCGACTCACCGAGTCCCATCAGTAAAAACAATACCTGAATTCGTGGACGGTTCAAAGCACTAGATCTTAATATCTGTTCCCATGTTTAATTATATTTTTGTGTCACTCACTCACTCACTCACTGAGTCACTGTTCCAACATATATTTCTTTACAACACCATCTCTATACTCTATATAATTACCAACTTCTCTTCCAGCAAGACAATAACTTTTGTCCTTCCATAACCCAATAATTTTCTCTCTTTTTTTTTCCTCCAAAAACTTGGGTTTTCTTTCATTTACATCCAAGTCCTAAAATACCCAAAAAATTTCATAAAAAAAGTGTTCCAAAAAGCTCAAAAACTTTCATAAAAATTGAAATGGAAACTGGGTTTTATTCAGCATGGGAGAATGGTTCTTTAGTAGAAGAAGATGGTGATGATGAACTGATCCCACAGCCATTAACACCAAAGGAGCCAATGGAGTTTTTATCAAGATCATGGAGTTTATCTGCATCAGAAATCTCTAAAGCTCTTGCCCAGAAACACAATCACTTTGAATTTGATCATCATAATAATGATAATAAGAGTCAAAGTTCATTGTTTTCAGAATCCTTTGATGCACCACAAATTGTAAGTAAATTTTCAATCTTTATTTGTTAAAACATCATTAACTAATTAATTAATTACCCCTTTTTTATATACATCTTGTTTCATCTTTTGTGCTTCCATGGATCAAAAACTAAAATTTTGATCCTTTCTTGATAGATATCATTGCAAATCCTGGTTTTCTGGTTCTAGTATTTTTTGGTCTAATTAGGTTTTAGTCCTTCTACTATGTTAAAATTCCTTTTTAAAGAAAAGTTTTTAAATTTTTAGATTGATTAAACTTTCACGTGAATGGTAACAATTAACAATGTTATCTGTTTTTAGTCCGAGTTACTTAATTTTGTAGAATTTTTTTAATTCTTTATCTACTTGTGCAGTAATAATTTGATTCTACTTTTTCGATTCTACCGGTTTGAGATTTGTATTTATATTTATACTTTAATTTACCGTTATTGTAAACTTAAAAACATTATAAAAGTAGATAGTTTAAATTATGCCAAATTAAAAATAGGACCAAATATAAAATTTTATCATAATACAAGGACTAAAAATTAATTAAACCTTTTTTTTAGGCAGGGAAAGTGATGAACTCCATTAATGGTCGAAGAACAGGCACAATCAGCAAATGGTTTAATCATCACAAAGAAATAGGAACCAACACAGTGAAGAAGAAAGACAAAATACGTGCAGAAAACGCTCGGCTTCACTCCGCCGTTTCCATCGCCGGATTAGCTGCAGGTTTGGCCTCAGTAGCCGCCGCAGGGAACTCCGACGGCGGCGGCGCAGGCTCGAAAATGAGCATGGCATTGGCATCCGCTACTGAACTTCTAGCATCCCATTGCATCGAGTTAGCTGAGCTAGCTGGGGCTGATCACGACCGAGTTGCCTCAGTTGTGAAATCAGCAGTGGATATTCAAAGTGCAGGTGATTTGATTACACTCACTGCAGCTGCTGCAACAGGTGATTTAGCTTATCTCTAACTGTATATTTTATCTGTTTACGGCTCAACTTAATCGTTTAAGTCCGAAGATCCATTTGAAATATGGGTTAGATTCGGGTTCAAATATTCAAAATTTGAATCTAATTTTCTTCGGTCGGTTTTTGAGTTTGTAATATACTATAGATTAAAATATATCATTAGTTTTCGTATTTTCTTTATAAATTTAAAATTTAACATTTATACTTTTATTTTTAAGAATTTAGTCCTTTCAGATTTTAAAATTTAAATCTATTACTACTGTTAAAATTATTTTGTTAAATTTAAGTTTATTACAATGTTAATTTTTTAGTTACACCAACAAATTTAACAAAAAAATTAACAGCGTTAACAACTGAATTTGAAATTTAAAATTTGAAATTTGAAAAGTATAGAAATTAAATTATAAGAAATAAAAATATATAGACTAAATTTTAAATTTATGAAAAATACAAGAATTTATGGGATATTTTAATTTACATTATATTATGTTAATTTTACTGTTATGTATCTTATAACATATTAATTAAATTTATAGTTATATATAATATTATAATGTATTCATTCAATAATATTATAGTTTTAAATT
The DNA here is from genome assembly GCF_007990345.1 of Gossypium hirsutum. Lineage (NCBI taxonomy): Eukaryota > Viridiplantae > Streptophyta > Magnoliopsida > Malvales > Malvaceae > Gossypium > Gossypium hirsutum. The sequence continues at coordinate 1,711,029 of NC_053426.1, read as the reverse complement.
ACCTATATATAAAATTAATATAAAATTAAAAAAATAATATCGACATGCTTAAAATGAGTTTAGATTATCTATTTAAGAATATGAATGAGCATGAGTAAAATTTTAGGTTTACATTTCGAGTAGAGCTTGAACAAGCATAAAATACATTAATATTATAATTAAACTCGTCTCGATTTTTGTCTAATTCAATTCATAAACATTTATATTGTATATGAATTTTTGCAGTAGTACTTTTTATGAATTATAATTTTGTAATTTTTTCAATTTTTTTTATTGAAATTATTATAGCATTGAGAGGAGAAGCAGCTTTGAAGGCAAGAATACCAAAAGAAGCAAAGAAAAATTCAGCAATAAGTCCATATGCAGAAACTCAATGGTCTGATGCTTTGCATACTCAAATGAAAGACCAAAATCCTCCTTGTCAAGGTGAACTATTGCAACATACAAGAAAAGGTAATTTCTTGTTGATTGAATTGGATTAGATTTGGATTAATTGAATTTGAGTTTTAAAATTTTCATGTTAATTGGTTTTTAAATTATTTTGGGTTTGAATTATTTTGAGTCGAGGTTATTTTAAATTTTAGGGTTTATCAATTGAAATTTTTTTATTGGTCATTCGGAGTTTGACATTTTATTTTGGGTCATTTAGGGTAAAGGATGAAGTCAAAATCTTTTACGAGGCTAGAACTTTATTGTAGAATTTGGAGAGCTAAGTTGAAAATTTATCATTGTATTAATTTATAGTTTTATTATTGCAACACACACAGAGAAGGTAATTCCTAAATCCGTTAATCGATTTGAATTTCGGTTTTAAAACTTTTGGATCATACTATGGTCGGCTCATTTCAAATTTAGTTGTTGTTAGGTTCATTTTAGGTTCAAGTCACTTTGAGTTATCGTCTTTCGAGTTTGTCAGTCAAGTTTTTTGAATCCGATGACACTCAAATTCAAGTTTTTTTCAAGTTTAAATAATTTATTATTCAAATTATTTTCAAGTTTGAGTCGTGAGGGTTAATGTTGTTTAACTTTTAACTGTTAATTTAGATTAGATTAAATTTGAATTATGATTAACCGATTCAGATTTTTTGATTAATTGAGCTACTTTAAAGAATTACATCTAAGTCACTTGTTACTACTATTCTCAGGTGTGTTGAGATGGAAACGGGTCAATGTGTACATCAACAAGAAATCTCAGGTACTCAAATACAAATACATCAAGAAACCATATTCAATTTTTTTTTATAAAGAAGGTAAAAGTACCATTAAAGTCTTTGGATTAGAAGTCAGATTACATTTTACTCCAATTATTAAAAAATTAGAGAAATTAGTCTATATATTATAGCTTAAAAAGCAAGTATGTATTTCCGTTAAAAATTCTACCTATTTCTATGCTAAAAATTAATTTTTCTACATCCGTACGATGTATCAAATGACGTGTCATTTTATTAGTCATACTAATTTTTAACAATAAAAACGTATATAAATTAAATTATCCATTTTTAAATCTAACTACCTATGGTAATTTTTACCAATAAAGAAATCATATTCAAAATACAAAGTAATGCAGTACATATTGCAAGCTCTTATAAAGAAAGCTGCCATTGTCAGGTAATAATTAAGCTCAAAAGCAAACACGTTGGGGGAGCATTCTCCAACAACAATAAATGTAAGCACTTCTCTTATTTTATTAAGTTAAATTTTGCTATTAGTCCTTGTATTTTATGAAAATTGTGTATTTAGTCATTGTACTTCAATCGATCAAATTTAGTCTTTATACTTTTTTTTATTTTGAAAATTTAGACTTAACCCAAATAGTAGCAATTAAATTCGTTTAGTTAAATTCAACTATCAGTCTTATATTATGTGTACAGCTGTAGGTTTAGTCCATATTATATATTTGGATAATTCTAAGTTTCTATACTTTTCGAATTTTAAAATTCTAGTATTGATGTAAATCATAGTCGTTAATCCATTAAATGAGTTTGTAATGAGTGATATGTTGAAATAACATGCTAATGTAACATTTTATATATGATAATATGTTTGTCGTATCATATCTTGAAAATAGCATAACTTAATAAATTTAACGGTGACCATTCGGTAAGCTTGAAATGTACAAGGACTGAAAATGATCAAATAAAAGTACAAAGATTAAATTCACGGTAAAAAGTACAAAGACTAGTAGCACAATTTAATATTTTTTACCATTTTACAAAAGAGTACAGGGACTAAAACAACAATTAAACCGTTTTATTTTTCTCTAACATTTATCCTGTTTGCAGGTATTGTTTATGGAGTGTGTGATGAGACATCAGCATGGCCATATAGAAAAGAAAGGGAAACTTCAGATTCAGAGGAACTCTATTTTGGTCTCAAAACAGGGCAGGGGCTGTTAGAATTCAAGTGTAAAAGCAAAATTGACAAGCAAAAATGGGTGGATGGGATTCAAAATCTACTACGACAAGTCTGCCATGGTCAACCACCTGAGCTTTCTCTTGAATCTTTGAGTATTAACGATGGTATATAGTTTTTGTAGTATATAGTTCATCTTTTTTTGTGTATACACAGTGAATTTGGGGTTGTTGAAATTATGAACTTTTATACACAATATGTGAAAATATGTGAAGAATGAAATAGATTGAATTAAGGTTGAAATCATTTCTGAGTTTATTATTGTGAAATTGGATAGGATTTGAATTCAAATTAAAAGTGGAACTTGATGAGTCTAAGCCAAAGCTAAAGTTTTATAATATGAGTTGACCTGATTAAAGTCATAATCATATTGTTTAGGTCACTAAATAGAACATGTGTTAATTTACATAAAGATTCGATAAATAAAAATAAGAGTAAAGTATTTTGAATACTTTTGTACTAAAATGAATATGACTACGTTAGATTAAAAAGTAAAAGCAAGAGAGTAAAATGGATAAGGGGGTATTATGGGCTTGAACATGGAGTATTAAAGGCACATTTACCTCCGTTGTCGTCAGGGCAAAGGTAAGGAGGGAAGCAATGGCGTGGCCGCCTAACATGGCAAAGGGGTAGAGGAGGAAGGGGCAGGCAATGACCTTGGCCCCCAACATGGTAAATTTGTCCTTTTTAAAAATTATGAAATTACAAAAGTAAAATTATACATTAAGCCCTCAACGCATCCTTAAACAATATCGCATTATTGTTGTTTTGTTGGAGTCACAATCATTGCACCTTAACTTAGAGCAATGGTGTATACCTTGATAGTTTTAATTTTCTTATATCCAAAGAAAGCATGAAAAAATATCTGCAATTACAGTTAATGTGGTATAGAGTGCCATATATATATATATAAATGCAAATTATAGATGTGTTTTTTTCTTCTAATTTCTCTCATCAGAATACAACAGTCCTGTTTTCCTCATATGGTAACACTCGCAATTCACAGTACCATCTCAAAGCCTTTGCAAGGCATTGCTTCTCAAGGTTCTCGGATTTTTGCACAAAGCTCTGCAAATTGTCTCTGTGAGAAACTCTTTCAACCTGTCAAAAAACGAAGACATTAAGGATTGCATGTTAAGAACGGTCGCAAATCGAGAACCATACCAACTTCAAAAGCAAATCATTATGAATTCAGTAAGCATAGTTGATAGTAAGCAAATTTCAACGGAAAGTACTAATAGCATGAACGATGAGAAATTTGGATTTTGCAGCCAAATAACTTGAAGAATTTGTAGAAACTACAACCATCAAAGGACCCTTTCATCTCAGTCGAGAGAAGTTTACTTCATGGTCCGAAAACCGGGAATTTTTGAAGAGTGATTATATACATGTTGAGACAACAAGAAACTGCAGTTTCAGCTATTACTTGAAGATCAAGAAACAATGTTTAGAGCAGCAGTAAGAAAAGATAGAATAATACCATCTGTTCGATAATAGGCCCCGAATCGAGTTCTTCGGTTACAAAGTGACTTGTTGCACCGATTAACTTCACACCTGCATCAAAAGCCTACCAACATAATCTAGAAAAATTTAACATGCATCTATAGTTTCAATTACTAAAGGATATAAGCAAAAAAAAAAAAACCCACCTGCTTACATGGATTCCCACCTTTAAATGATGGCAAAAGGCCATGGTGTATGTTAATTACATCCTTCCCATATGTCCTCAAAAATTGACCAGATAAAACCTGCAATAATAACACTAGTTTGAATCATTGAAATGCATATATGGTTTAAGATCTCGTATTTACACTCCTCCGCGTGTGTATCGCATTATGGTGATACACACATACATACATAAATATACGCATGTATATATATATAGCCTCATTTACCTGCATGTACCTAGCAAGTACCAAAAAATCAGTATTTAGAACCAACTCTAGGATCTCCCTCTCTCTTTTATTCTCTTCAGTTGTGTGCAAATAATGATATGGGATACCATTCCTTTCAAGAAAGTGCATCACATTATTGTTTGGACCTCTATGATGATTACTGCCATACAATTGATAAATATTGAATCAGAATTTCGAAAACGGAACTTGAATAGGACTCAAAAGACAAAGAACTACGGTTAATGTAGTACCTTATCACACAAGTAATATCAACTGGAAGTCTTCCTTCTTGCCAACCATAAAGCAAATCTACCAGGCAATGGTCCTAGAGCAAGATAAACATGGTTCAATCATGCAAAAACATGAAATTAGGGGAAAAGAAACAATGGTTTACCTGTTTCGAAGCAAGGACCGCCATTTTAAACTTCGGGTCTAGAGCAGGGACTCTAACAACAGATCTTATAGCACTAAACATGTTTGAAAGCTTTAGGAAATCTTCATCCATTTGCTTTCGAGGCCATCGAACGGGGTCAAAAACGAACTCACTGCAAATTTGTACACACAACAAGAAGATCCATGTCTAATTATGGTTGAATCAATCACCTGTTGTCACAAAGTACAGTTATCATTGGACATATTAGCCCTTTTTTCAGACCAAAACAATATTCATTCTTGGACATTCACAAACAAGCAAAAAGATGTAATCGAGAAAACAATTAAGATAATGGTATCTCTTCTTTGTTCTTATAACATATGTTCTCAGCCAAAACAAGAAGTATTCAACATCAACAACACATATCATCCAATAATTCTTTGATTGCAAGTCACAACCCTGCTCGACTTGTTGGACCGTATTATGAACGCATAATCCGAAATTGTTAAATGCCACGAGTTCTCAAGGTTTTGTCACTACTTCCTATTAGTACTCGTTCTCCAAAGTACACTCACTCGAAGGTGACAAAACCTTGAAGATCTTGGTCAAGGTTTTGTCTTCATACTCTACTAAGAGTGCTGAGGATTTATTGAACATGCAAGGATAGACTCGAAGCTATAATCTACGGCATATAGGTCATTTATGGGGAACATGCTACCACTTAAGGCAACAAAGCTCCAACCAAAGACAATACTAGGACTCTCCGCAGAGCCGAGTACATCAACAATGAGGATAAACTGAGTTATATAGGACATTGGCATAAAATAATGGCTCCCCAAACTCAAACTTTGTATCTTGCATTTATCAATGGAAAACAACTAGCATTAAATTAGAAAAACTTTAAACTATTAAATTTAAAAAATAAATAAAATCTTACCTTCTGGAATAGAAAACATTCTTGTTTTGAGGAACAAAAACATCAGCCCCAAGTATGTTTCCTCCTCTTGAAGCTATACATTCGGATAGTTTTGCAACTATTCCAACTTCATCCTATAAAAAAAACAGATTTCAATTAAAATACAATTAGATAAAATCATCCATTTTTAAATAGGAAAAAGAACCGGAAATGGGTGAAGAGCAAAGTAAAAGAAAGAGGAGGGACGGGGGAACATACAGGGCAGTGGAAGATATGGATGCCATAGGTAAGAGAAGGAGAAGAAGAGGGATCTCCGGGTAATTTATAAGAATTGAAGGACCTGTTTGCAGATCCCAGAAACTGGGAGAAGCAGGATGATACTCGTCTTGTGAAAGTCATATCTTTAGAACCTCACTTCCCAATGCTTCCCCGCCACCAAATACTTGGTTATTGAAACACTCGGATAGACAGTAATACGACAACGTATCAGGCTTTTTTTGTTTTTTTTTTTAACTTTTATAATTTTTTAATAACTATTTGATATGTTTAACTAACTAAAATTCCTTTAACGATAATAATAATTTAAACTAAAATATAACATCTACCGGTTAAAATACAGCAGAAGTCCCTCTATTACGTTGAGAAGTTCATTTTAATCCTTTTTACTTTAAAAGGACATTTTAATCCTTGTAGATTAAAAAAAACATAGTAAATTGGTTAAAAATGTTAGATGTACTAGGTGGCTTAAACGTAAATAACATGTGATTAAACTGAATTAGTGAGTTAGATTAAAGGTTAAAGTATTTGAAAGATCCTGTATTATATGTACCGGATTTCATTTATAAAAACATAAAAACTTTAAAAATATTAACTTTGTTACACAGTAAATGATATTATATTGATTCTATTCTAATTTGGAACTATTTAATTCTTTTTAATAATACAACTAAAATCTATTTAATAGTAGATGGACTAATTTGATCAAATTCCTAAAATAGAGGAACTTTTCTAAGTACATTCACCTATATTGACAGTCATTCAATGCCTTGAAGCACAAACTACAGAATTTAAGGATAAAATTCAAAACCTCCTATTGCTTTGTAATCAACCGATGATATAGATTGTAGCATTAATTAGGGTGGAGGCACCACATTTGCTTAAATGACCATTTACACAGTCAGTGCTACTCCAATGCCAACAATGGCAATCCATCCCATAGTGATCCGCTTCGCCCTCGCTATGCATGCCATACACCTAATGCTTCTCCAACACGGATTTTATCTCCCCGTCTAATAGAAAACTCAAACTCTGAAGCATCATTGTTCTTTGGTGATTTTGATGTTGGGGCTTGGAAAACAAGGACAACCGTTGATCCCATATTGAAAGCCGCGACCTAGAATGAAGTGCATGGAATTTTATATATCTTGATACTACTTCCAAATATGAAACAAATTAACTCTAGTCGGTAAAAGTACCATAAAAGCCCCTATACTAAGAATCAAATTGTATTTTATCCTCTATTCAAAAAATGAAAAATTAATTCTTATACGATAAATCAAAGAGCAAATTGATCATTTTTACTAAAAATCTCATCCATTTGTATTCTTAAAAATTGACGTGGCTGATAGAATAACTAAACAGTGACATGCGGTATGTCACCTTAGGTTAAGGTACAGGGACCAGTTCTTAATGGTAAAAATGGATGGAATTTTTAGTAGAAAAAACAGATTGCACTTTGATCTAATGTACAGGGACTAATTTGCCTATTTTTTGAGTAGAAGGATAAAACACAATCTAACTCCTAATACAAGGGTCTCCATTATACTTTTACCAATTTTAGTTGTCTGTGAGGCATCTGGTTTTGAAAGAAAAGTTGTGTATCGAACCTCATCCCCCTTTTTGAGCATCACACCGACTCCTTTAGGTTCATATAAATGTTCTTCCGGAGGCTCTGATAGTATCAACTTTTTTCTTGGCCTGTTTGTCCGAAGTTCTGGTTCGATGAAAAGCTGTGAAGTACAAATTATGGTGTCAAAAGACAGATTCCAATTGAAGAACATATTCGTGTCTATGCATGTATCTGCTGTCTAAATAAGATTCGATTTTTTAAGGTTCAGGGTAGAAAGGGGCATTGGCACTGAACCTCAATTGAACCAATATTCGTTGCACCAACTGCTACAATTGCCATAAAACCTTGTTGCCATAGACCTTCAAGGACAACCTGATGACAGGAAAATTGCAACAGCAATTCAGAGAAATTTAAATATAATTAACCAAAACAATTTAGCACTTGAATGTAAGCTCAAAAATCTCCAAATATCATGATTCTCAGGAAATTTAAATAATGTTCTAAATACACCACTCTATCTTCATCTTTCAGATATCATGTCATCGGCTTGTTTTATCCTTTCCCAACTTGCATCTTTTAATCCAACAATTTGCACGCATCAAGACCATAGAATCATATAAGAAAATTTACAAAGTACATAGAGGGCATTTTAAGTTGTTGACACATTAGATTTACCCTTTCATTCTCGACATAAAGGTTCCTGATTGTTCTTGTAGCACGTTCATTCACAGGAAACAAGCGGCCTGCGAAATATGCAGATCAAATGATATTATTTGATACTATCACTGTACAAAGAAACTCCTTGGCGTAGTATGCAACTATAAAATCAAAGTTACCTGAAAAATGCCGTCGAACAAGAACATTCCAATCAACTGGTGAATGTATGCGATGATAGTCTCCTGGCTTCAAATATATTACACAGTAATAGAGGCCCTTCATTGGACTGCAAAAAAGATTTTATGTATAAACTTACTTTAACTCATAGATGTTTTAGAGCAGTTAAATCATGTAAATTACTTCCAGAGATAAAACTGCTTAACAAATTCGAAAGCAAGTTTAAGGAAACTTCAAGAGACTTACTATTGAATCTAAACAAAAACAAATTACTGTTACAAACAAAAAAAGGGCGAATATTGCAAAAACCGAATAGGCGAATATGAGTACAAGATTACCACTCCGAAATTGTTTCCCGGACTTTAGGAGAAGCCAATGAAACACGCCACCATGACTTCTTACTCTGTTCTCTCTGAGTGCTTTCCTGCTCAATAGTACTACTGTCATCTTCAGAATTTTTCTCAGCTAGCATCGAGAGCAAAGGACTAGCACCAAGAAGAGATGAAACAGAATAGGAGAATCCTTTGACTTGGTCAATCATAGCCCCTGCACCGTTCAACTTCCCAAATCTAAGAATAGTACCATCCACAGGACTGACCTGTTTTTTAACAGAACACACTCTTAGCAATGTTTCAGAGTGACACAAATGAAAATATTAACATGTCCAAGATGCTCGTTACCAGTTACCAGACTATAGGGATTAGGATTGATAGGCCTGCAACCTTCTTTCAATGTGCGAACAAAGAAATCCCTTAAAGATGCATATTCTTCAAGAGGGAGAGCTGCTTCTTCTAGGTCTTAAATGCAAACCAAAATACCACATCATAAGTTATTCTTCATTTTCAGTTGACTGTGCATTTATCTCATCAATCGACAAAAGCGATCTAAAGGAAAATGAGAAGGGAAAAGATATGAGGTAAACATACTTGAGTGGAAAGCACGAGCCCATGCTCTATAAACATGTGGGCGCAGCCAAACTGGAATGTCCTAAAAAACAATCTTTAAGCGGGTAAAAGGATAACAAAACAGTACAACAAAATAAAATAAAATAAAAAGCAAGAACAGGAGCATGGGAACTGTCATCAATCAAACTCTAAGAGTAGTTTTACACTCAAGTCAAGCGAGTTTAACTTGAAAAACAAAAAGGAATTTCAAAAATCCAATTAAAATAAGACAAAAAGAAATCTTAAAAGAGCCAATGATCTTATCTTCAAAATTAAGAAAATTACTCACCACACTCATCAAGAAGCCCCAAGCTCTAGAAATAGATCGCAATGGTAGTATCCTTAGAAATGTAGCCTAAAAGTTGGTAAGGTTCAAAAGATATATGAAAATCATATAAAAAACGAAAATAAGCAAAACACATGAGAAATTAAAATGGAGAAATTAATATAAATATACTACTTTTACATCCGGTCGGAACTCGAATTCAATCCCTTTCTCCAGTGCTTCTTCAACCTACTACCAAAAATACATATATCAATTATAGCCAGAAACTAGCACTGCCCTGACATATAAGAATCAATAGCATGTATGCAATGCATCAAACAGTTTATATAATAAGCAAATTTAATACCTTCTTATCATCGTAGAGTCGTCGAGCATGAAGAACACCAAGCATGAGTAAAGTAGCTACTGTGGCACCCGGCACCAGAAAAGCGTTATCTATAGAAACCAGAGCAAGTAAAACATAACTAATTTATACACTGTACTGAATTTGCTGTATTTTAAATTTATATTTGCATTAATTAGAAAACATTATTGATTATTATCAATGGGTTTCTCACCAATCTTCTCAGAATACAAACAAAAACTACTAATTTGAACTCTTTTTAAAGAAAAAAAAAGCCAATGAAAAAAAAAGGAACTTCATATGCTTCTCCGAGAAGTAAAACAGAACAAACTTATGCACAAGAATTCGCCGTATCTAAATGTGTTTTTGCCTAAATCGGTGAGAAAGTAAAGAAGAAAGTTTGTTACAACAATGATTTCACCTTGAGAATTGCTGCTGCTGCCGCCGCCGCCACTGAGAGAAGCGCGAGCTTGCGACGTCGTACGGAAATGCTTGACGTACCAAGAGAACAACCGGCGACGGTTGTGGACATTGGCGAAATGTAGATAGGGAGGGAATACGGCGACGTTTCGCGAGAACCGGAAATTCATCGTTGCCTTTGTTGGTGGTTTAACAAAGCTTTTCTGCTTTCCGTCGTTACCCGTTTAGGGTTAGTTTCTGAGTGAGAATTTTCAGGGATTATTAAGCTATAAAACGGTGTTTGTTTACGTCGTTTAGGCAACTTTGCTTTACTGTGCTGAAGCGAAAACTTGTAATTATTAAGGCTAAAACTCTAACCTTCTTCCGTACCGTAACGTGGAAACCATTTATCTTCTGCCTCTGCTACGCATAGATAATTTTTTGGCAAATTTTGGTTATTAGTCCCTATACTATGTACAAATTATGAACTTAGTCCGTTAGGCTGTGTTTGTTTCCTTCAAAACAATTTCTAAAAATTTATTTTTAAAGAATGCTAATTTTGCTAATTTTCTAAAACAACAGATATTGAAAATGATAATCTATAAAGTTTTTATTACATTAACAAAATTCTAAAAAAAAAAATTTCCTCAACCAATCCATGTGATTAACATTGCCTTTTTCTTCTGTTCACTATCGCTAATTGACTTTATTTTAGATAAAAGTTTTGGATCGATTTCGGAGTTCCAGTCAATATCATCAGACTTTTGGCAACTTGATCTCGCAAGGAAAACATGATAAATTTTCCAAAATCTCTGTTTGGCTTTCTGAAAAGCTACTAAACCGGTCGAATCATCCCACTCGATCACTTTGTCATTTTCATACAAATTCTTCTTTTGTTTCAACAAATCTTTCCCATGGCATTGCACCCTCTTCTATGTAGAATTTTTTCTCCCATGCAGACAATGGTTTGGGTTTGGGATGAGTAATCCTTTGCCTGTAGTAACTTAGTTGACAGTAACCCTCTTTGACAATATGACATTAGATGATATGATATTTTTCTGTTAAAAAAAAGAAAATTTAAAAAAAGAAAAATGAATATAATGTTAATAAAATATGATTTCCAAGTAGAATTGGGAAAATAACTAATAGAAAAATTATTTATAGAAATATCAAATAGATGTATCTTTCCGTAAAATATAATGCATCTTTTAATGAGATATAGTTTTATAGGGTTATATTGTTTTATAAAACAACTTTATATAAAGTTGATTTTTTTCTAGATAATAAAAAGCGACCGCCAAATTATTTTATTTTTTTCAAGCAAATATTTGTTTTAGTCATTTTATTCAAATTTGAAGTTTAATTTTTTTTAATTTGACATAAATTAACATAGTTAAATATTCTTATGCTAATGTGAAAACTCTTTAAATTATTATTATCGATTCATTATGCTAGTATGGTTTTGTTTTTATTTAAAACGAGAAATTGATATGAAATCCCATTAAACCTTAAAAATGGACTGATTTAAAAAAAAGAAATAAAAAAAGTTTTATATCTAAAATATATTGATACAATAAGAACGCATTGGTTATAGATGTGAACAAAATATGTTTAACATGCATTAATAGGAATCGTGGTTCATTGGTTCTAGATGCGAATAAATAATGTGGCTTTATAATTTTTGAGAAAAGTTTTGAGCCGATTTCAAGATTCCAATCAATATCATTGATAGATAAATCAATTGCATTACTTCTTACAAGAAAAGTCATGATAATTTTTCGAGAATCTCTGTTTAATTGATTGTCATTGAATACTTTATCAATTTTAAACAAATTATTGTTCGCATCAACAAACCTTCAACTTGATAACAGGACAATTGTAACAACATTTCAGTGAAATTTGACTAAAAAATGCTAAATTAACTAAAAAATGCATCTATACATACAAATAATCTCCAATTCAACATTTATCATTCATTAATCAACAAGTATAATGTACTTGATTTTTTTTTGTAAATAATAAAAACCGTTTGAAATTATTTCACATTATAATTTTTTGTTCATTAAAATTTTATTTTATTTTTTCATATTTTCAGATGTCACATGATATAATCATTTTTGCCATCGCATAGGTAAATAAAGTTTGTTTTTTTATCAAATTAATGTTCTGGTCATTATATTCAAATTTGAAGTTTAATTTTTTTTTAATTTGACATAAATTAACTTAGTTAAATATTTTTATGTTGAAATGAAAACTTCTTAGAGTAGTATTTTCGATTCATTATGCTAGTATGGTTTTGTTTTTGTTTTAAATGAGAAATTAACATAAAATAGACTTATTCATTGGTTGGGCCACCTGACCCACCCAAAAAGTGAGAGAGTTTAGGCAAAATATAAGCCTGAAAAATAGACTTAGGCAAAAAAAAAGACCCATTTTAATAACGAGTTGGGCATTGAGTAAGGTTTTTTTTTGGCTGGGACCCAACCCGACTCAAATTAGCAAAAGGACAAAGAAAAACAGCTATTTTCTTATTGTTTTCTTACTATTTTGCTATCATTTCACTGTTATGTTATTACTATTTTTTTGTTATTGTTTAGATATTGTATAACTCTTGTTTTATATTTAATTTTGTTATTATTTTAGAGACATTTATTTGTTAAGTTGCACTTATCTTAATGCTATTTAAGTATAAAGACTTTTTTTTAAAAATTTATTTTCAATTTGTTAGGAAACATTTATTTTAATATTTTTTAGTGTATTTGGTATATTATATTTTTAAATTTTTATATAAAAATAATATTTAAAAAATAAAAAGGACCGAGCTGAACCGGACCTAGGTTATAGTATTTTTATCTAGGCCGAACTTAAGTAAAAATTTAAGCCTATTTTTAAAGTCGTACTAAACTCGAACATATTAATCCAACCTAAAATTTTGTTAGGGCTTGACCCAGCTAATGAATAACTCTAGTCTAATCCCATAGTGTTCATGAATTTATTACGTTGAAGCCCCTCTTTAATTGCAAATTTGAGGTTGATAAATCATTATTTAATGTCTGAATTTAATAATAATTTTTTGTGTTGTACAACTTTGACTTTACCTTCCTTAGTACCACCTCCGTTTACCACCAATTTTTGGTCGCAACATTAAAGAAAAAAAAAAAACTCTAATCAAATAATATTTTTAATAAAAATATTGAGCACCAAATGGACCGTTTTCTAGAACCATTATTTTTCACACCAAATACTTTGGAAGTGTTCTCCTTCTCTTGCGTCCCTCTCAATTCTCATTTTCAAATTTACTTTAGTGTATTTTTTAATTTAAAAAAAGTATTTATTTTAAATAAGACACCAATTTTTTTTTAAAACAATTAGTTAATAATACTTTATTCGTGCATAGGTACTAAAATTGTCTTTTTATTATACTGAATTGAGATGTTTAATGTATTGTGTTTTGGTAGTGGTTTAATTATTGAGTATTATTCACTAAGACATTAGCTGATAAAAGTACTATAGAGGCTTTAATATTGAGAGTCAAATTGTATTTAGCTCATTTTATTAAAAAATAAGTAAATTAGTCTATGTACATTAGACAGTTTACATCATGTTGATTACATGGATCAATTTTTAATGATAATAATGAATGAATTTTTTTAATAAAAAATTTAATTTACTCTTTAATCTGACCTACAAAGACTAATTTACTAATTTTTTTAAGTAAAAAAGACAAAATATAGTTTGACTTATAATACAAGAATCTTCATTATACTTTTACTAATATTAGGTTGAAGATGATGTTTATATTACGTGTTGTGTCGGCTATACGGGTCAAGTTAATCAATACATTGCATTTGTCAGGCAAAATTATGGTAGATTTGAAATGGTCACAATTACTTTTCATTTTGGAGTCATGCTTACGGTCTAAGTCTTTAGACCATTGAGCTTGTTAATATGTATCGTGCGTTTGGTGTCTCAACATTTATTAGAAAATGCGTTTCAATTACTTTTCATTTTGGAGTCTTGCTTACGGTCTAAGTCTTTAGACCATTGAGCTTGTTAATACGTATCGTGCGTTTGGTGCTCAACATTTTTATTAAAAATATTATTTGAGTAGAGTTTTTTTTTTTAATGTTACGATTTAGGGGGAGTAGTAAAATATTTTTTTTATTTAGGCCATTTATAATTTATAAAAATTTAAATTAGTAATGGTAAAATTGTATTCCGACCCTTTCCAAAAAAAAATTTCCAAGTTTCGCTCCCGACATTACTAATATAAATTTACCCCTCCTAAGTCGTATTTTTGAATCCGTCACTAATTGTGAACAAAAAAGTTCAAGGGTCCTAATGAGAAGAGCATTAGTACTCAAAAGCAGATTTTTAGTAGAAGTAGGTGGCAAATAGAGGTAGTAATAAAGAATAAGGGTCAAAGTAATTGTTAAAAACTTAAACGTCAATAATGGCAATGTAGAAAGATCGCAAAGAAAAATAAATAAAAATAGAACATACAAATTTTACGTAAAAACCCTTTCAAGAAAAAAAGCACGGGTAGAGGAGAAGAAAATTCACTAATGTTAAATTCGAATGATACAAGAGAAGTTTCGACTATATCTATTTATAGGTTAAAAAAGCCTAATTCTAATCAATGTCAAATATATTATGCTAATAAATGCTAAATATATTATACTGATAAATACTAAATCTTTTAGAAAGAAAATACATTTTGTTTGACTTATAAGCAATCTCTTAGAATCTGGTCGCACAGCTCTAACAATCTCCACCTTAACACGAATTCTCAACGAACAAGTTCTTCACCTTTTCCACGAAACCCCTTAAGGGTATTCTTCAACAATGAACACCAACCAAGTCCAAGCAATGCTTGAACTTGGTTATAGGAAATGACTTAGTCATCATATCTGCAGGATTATCATGAGCACTAACTTTGCTTACAATAATATCACCACAAGCAATAATATCACGCACAAAATGATACTGAACGTCAATGTGCTTTGTTATCTCATGAAATATTTGATTCTTCGTAAGGAAGATGGCACTCTAACTATTACAAAACACTGTACTGATTTGAAGGTCTTTAATGAATTCACCAAAGAGTCCCTTCAACCAAATAGCTTATTTACAAGCCTCAATAATTATCATGTACTCAGCTTCAGTAGTAGACAAAGCAACTATAGTTTGCAAAGTGGCTTTCCTACTTATTGCATAACCTCCAATAGTAAAGACATACCGGATGAGAGATCTTCTTTTATCAAGGTCTCCAGCAAAATCAAAATCAACATACCCAATGACTTCTTCTCTAGTTCTTTAAAATTGTAAGCAAACATCAGTAGTACCCATAAGTATTTGAAAATCCACTAAACTGCTTTCCAGTGTTCTTTACCGAGATTCTCCATGTCTCTACTGACTGTATATGATAAATCTAGACGTGAGTAAACTATAGCATACATGAGAGATCCCATTGCACTAGAATATGGAACACGTGACATTTAGTCAATTTCATCATTTGATTGTGGAGACAAAGCCGATGAAAGTTTATGGCCTTTAAGTTTGAGAAAATTTCTGTAACACCCCTAACTCACGTCCGTCGTTAGCGGGGTTACGAGGTATTATAGAAGAAAAACATAGTATTCGTACAATCACATAATTCTATAGATCTTATTCGTAAAATAATTATATTAAATTATTAATCACACTGTAAGCAGGAATTATAATTCCCAAGTTCAAACGAATTCAAATCAAATATTACAAGTACTATTTAACCAAATAAAACATTTCACATAGCTTACTATTCAAATCATGTGCAGCATTAAAATTGGCTATTATAAAAAAAATAAAACATATTTGGCAATTCATTTAAAGACCAAACATGCCTACTTGCTAATTACAAAGCCATGCGCATTTGACCATTTTAATATAACCCATTTTAAGAACACATACCAACCACTAGTGTATTCAATTCCCATATCATCTATCATTTTTAGAGTATAACCGCATAATTAAAAAACCAATTATACTTTAAAAATAATTCACATCCTATAATAGCATATTAATACATCCAAATATCATAATAACTTGATATAACTCAATCAATTCATATAACAACAATGACATATGCGCAAATTTAAAAGTATATATGTTCTGTTAATTAACACCCTATTGCCGAACATATATATATATATCAATTATGCAAATTATAATCTATACTTATCAAATGGATTTAAATCGCAACTAAACCATCAAACCAAACATATCAAAACATCTAACCAAGAAGATTTTATACCAAGCATAACATATAATAATTAAGCCATTTTCGCATGGCTTAAATACACTTCTCATTCATAATGGATTCAAAAGATAGAATAGTTTATACATGCCATAAGTTCAAATTTAAGCTTTCAAGAGTACCAAAATATAGACGATAGTGTGATGAGCTTCACTGATGATCCCGAGCACGTAACAATCTCCAAAATCTATAAAATTAAGACAAGCAAGCACACTCTCAAAGTAAGCTACCTTAGCTTAGTAAGTTATAAGCAATTTAAACAATTTAAAAGACATTAATAGCTCAATTTGAGTAACCAAGTCATGCTACTATAATCACATATTCAACCAAACTTGACTACTCATATATCTATCAATCAATCAAGTTTAATCCCCAACATGTTCGAATACATAAACTCTTTAAAAATAATTACTTACCACTTCCCATCTTACCATTTAATACCTAGCCGAATGTTCACTCACATATAAAATAAATAATAAAACATTATAACATATATATATAACATATCATTTTATTTTTATTTTTTTTTCCTTTTCAACTCATCCATCTTTCATTTTTCCAAATCTATCATACATATAACATTTATTACTACCAACCACATAAATTTCAAGTTCAATAATATCAACCACAAAGGTTTGATTACGTACCTGCATTATTACGAACATAAATATTACACTACTACTCTTGCATTTGATCTAATTATTTTCATTCACCCGATGTATTCACACACTTAGTGCTATTGTTTAACTAGAAAAGCCATGAAATCGCACACTTAGTGTTTAATATTTTCCTTCGCACACCTAGTGCTCGATAATCAAACTTGCACACTTAGTGCTCGTTAACCAAACTCGCACACTTAGTGAAATTTTTATGTCCATAACTATTTATATTCACACACTTAGTGCCTAAATTTAATTAATCAATGCATATCAATTCATATTTATTATTTCTATTTGCATTCGGCAACATCAAGATTTTATACATTTCAACTTGGCTCACACATATATATAAATTATATTTATTTAAACCAACAATAAATATTTGCTAAATGACTTACTTCGGATATCGACAGACAATAAAGTTTGACTATTCAACTATTTTTGTTTTCCCCCGATCCACTTCCGATCTTTTTGTTTCTTGATCTATAAAGTTCCAAATTAAGCTTATTAAAATAAAATTTCATTCAATTTAATCCCAAACACATAAATAAGAAAATTACCATTTTGCCCCTCATATTTCACACATTTATATTTTAATCCAAAACACATTAAACACAAAAAAATACACCAAATCTCAACATAGTACGCTTAGGCCGAATACTCCCTAAGCTTATATAAGTCTCCATATTTCATAAATTTCACAATCTAGCCCCTTAATTTAATATTTTTGCAATTTGGCCCTAAATACTCAAAATTACCAAAAATCCCAATACCAAACATGTTAATCTAACACATATATTTTATTTTCTATCATCAAACATAAAGTTCATCAAATTATCAACAATGGCAATTCATGAGATCATCATCAAATTCAAAAATTCAAGCATGGGTCTTGTAGTACTCGAAGCAACGATCTCAAAAACGTAAAAATTATCGAAAACCGAGCTAGAACTTACCTTGGATTAAGCTTGAAAGTCACGAACCCTAAGTTTCTTTTCTTTTTCTTCTTTGTTTTAGTTTCGGTGGTGGAGAAATAAAGATGAACTAATGTTTTTCATGTTTTATTTTTTTATGATAATAAAACTTATTTGATAATTTACTAGTTTGCCCTTACTAATAAAATTTATAAATTATATAATCTATGTCTAATGCCGTCCACCATCCTTCAAAATGGCTTATTAATCACTTTAAGGCTTCTATTTAAAAACCCATCAACAATTAAGTTCTTCCAATTAAAACTAGCAAATTTTTAATTTACGCGACTGGGTCCTTTTATTAAATCGGGCATCTGAACAATAAAACTTTTAAACGAAACTTTCACAAAAGCAACTTCACACATTTCAAGCATATAAAGTAATATTTAAATATTATTTTAACTCGAATTTGTGGTCCCGAAACTACCATTCCAATTAGGGTCAAAATTGGACTGTTACAATTTCTTTAAACACAGTTAAGTGTTCATGCACAGACACACCTTCCTTCAAACGATGAGTATAAAGGCGTTGCTTCATATGCAACTTGTTAGTTAGGGTTTTCGACATGCATAGTTGTTGCAGCTTTGCCCATAATGCAACGATGGTCTTCTCCTTCATCACATCCTGTAGAATTTCATTCGACAGATGTAGATGTAATTGCGTTTAAGCCTTTCGATCTTTATGTTTCTTCTCTTCCTCCGTCAATGTTAAAGGCGTCTTATCTAACCTTAGCAAGGCATCCTCCAAATCCATTTGCGCAAGAACTTTCTACATCTTTATCTGCCACAATGAGAATCTAGTGTTATAATCCAACTGCAAAATATTATACTTTATTGTCGCCATTACCATGATCGAAAACAAACAACCCGAAAAGCTCTAATACTAATTTGTTAAAAAACTGAACATTGATAATGGAAATGTAGAAAGATCGCAAAGAAAAAGAAAGAAAAATATAACACACGAATTTTACGTGAAAATCCTTTCAAGGAAAATTTATGGTCAGAGGAGAAGAAAATTCACTAATGTCGAATTCGTATGATCCAAGAGGAGTTTCAACCACATCTATTTATAGGTTGAAAAAATCTAATTATAATTAATGTCAAATATATTATGCTAATAAATGATAAATATATTATACTAATAAATACTAAATCTTCTCAAAATAAAATATATTTTGTTTAACTTACTTGCAAGCAATCTCTTAGAATTTGGGTCACACAACTCTAACACAAATGATTTTATACACATTAGTCATTTTATATATAGTATAAATATATCACTTCTACAAAGGAAAAATCATTGTTTATGATTATCAATGTGTTATGAGGAGTTGCATCAGTTACAAACAATATAGAACTCTTCATCTATCTATGTACCATAAATGTTGTTGCTTTCTCGTTTTTTGGATCCTCTATAGCACCACTACCCGCTTGCCTAATGATGGTGGTCAAAGTGGAAGTGGTGGCTCATACTTTGATAGCTTCCTTTTAAAAAGTTTATCAGCTAATGATGATGGATGTGGTTCCTTTTTAAAAGAATCGAGAGGCATTACAACTCCAAAGGGCATGGCCAATGGAAATAGTCCATAGCCTACCATATAAAGGCATTGCACTAGCATAAAGACCCATAAACCTATCCATCCATAGCTGCATACCATTCCAATAAGGGTTACAGCCTGAGGGTCCTATAGACATCATAGCATTTTTAGCAACACGATCCCGAGGGGTTTTCAGTTTTTTCGATTTAATTGGTTCTAGAGTTCGATTTAATTGATTTATTTGTTTGATTTTTAATTTTTATATTTTAAATCAAATAAACCGATTGAATTTTAGTTATTAAACTTACAAGGCCATAATCCATTTACATATTCAAACTCAAAGTTAAATCTTAAACCCAAATATCTATTAAAACCCATTAAAACTTTAAAATTCAATACTTTTTTTAGAGTTGTATGATTCCATAAGTGTAGAGGTAACTCATGAACTTTAAGCCATGTTTCCTTCAACTAGGACCATTCAAGTTCTTCTATAGTGCTTCTAGTTTTCTTGTTTAGAAAGTCAATAAGGAATTGTCTATTAGATATCCATTTCACCTCTACATCTTACACTCCATTTCTTACAAGATTATATTTGTTGTAGGCCAATTTTAGCCCATTTACATCAAAACCCAATTTAGCCTTACCTAATCCACCGAAATTAAACCCAAAACCCAAAATCTTAACTACCCAAAGCCCAATTTACATCAAAACCACAATGGCCCAAACCCTAAGCCCAAATCAAAATAAAAAAACCTAGCCCACAACTTAAACTTTTCTCAACTAGCCACACCTTTTCCACCACCAACTCCACTAGCCACTCCTTTTCCACCACCTACTCCACTAACCACACTTGCTCCACCACCACTTGTACCTACAAATGAAGACATAAACAATAAAAAAATATTTTGTAAATGGCTATATAAGCCTTCTCATATTTTGTATATGAGGGGGATTTTTTTTTGGAGAGTTTTTGGGAGAGAAAGTTATTGTAAAGGATTTTTGGAGAGGTTTCTTTTTAAAGTAATCAAGGAGAAGAGTTATTGTGAAGGTTAGTTTTTGAAGAAGCTAGTTTTTGGAGAAGATTAATCAAAGATCAAAGCAAAAGAGGTTTCTTTGTCTATTCTCATTTTAAGTTCTTTGTTTACTTATTGTTTTCCTTTCAATCTTATTTTGTTTCTTTTATACGAAAGTAAAAAAAAATAAAAGGAGGAAGCTTACCCATTTTTACCGAAAAAGTTTTTTTGAGGTCCGGCTGCCGTGTACGGTGGCGCCGGCGGCGGTCCGGCGACCGGACGATGGCCGACCTTGTGGCCGAAAATCATCCACCCTCTCCCTCTCTCTCCTTTTTTGTTGTTATTATATTTCTTAATATTATATTATATATATATTTTAATATATTAGGTATATTTTAAATTCTATATTACGTATATATATATTATACTATTTTATGTATATATCTTTAATATTATATTATTTATATATATATATTTTTTACATGTTATCTTATGTATATATCTTAACTATATTATGTATGTATTTTTAACACTATATTATGTACATATTTTTAATATTATCACGTATTTATTTTTTATATATGTACATATTGATGTAGTATTATTAATAGTATTGATTTTTAAACATCATTATTATTTCTAATATATATTATGTACATTTTTTTATCTCTATTTTATTTTTTATTTGTCAATATTAATTATTATTATTCTAATATTTTGATATTTTAATATTTTATATTTTATATATTTTATTATTCACATCATTATTCGCATTTTTTTGACAATAATATTCTTGGATTTTTTTACTATCATTTAAAAAAATTTTACATATTAATTTTAAGAATAAGGCAATGTACCGATTTTAACATTAAGTCATCGATTTCATCGCTATGTTGGGTGAAATTAATCGGCTCGTGTTAAAAACGGGACGTCCTTCTAAAAAACAAAAAAACTTGCAACTTCTCATTTCCTTCAATCGGATCACACTTAAATGTCAAATTGAATTCTTATTTTTGAAAATCAAGACAACATGTGTTTAATAAGATACCAATTTTAGGCGTCGCGAGGGTGCTAATACCTTCCTCGTGCGTAACTGACTCCCGAACCCAACGTTACTCTGGCTTTTGACGTAGACCTAAATTCGGCCTTCATTTTTGTGCAAGAATAAGTTTTCTTTTCTAAAAAAGGATGATTTATTAGGTGTCCGGTCACACCTAGAAAAAAGATCGGTGGCGACTCCCTTTTTTAATAAAATCGAAAGTCAATTTTTTAAATTTACAAATAATCGCCTCAATTAGCGACCAAGCTAATCTAAAATTTTTACGTCGCTACAGCTGGCGACTCCACTGGGGACAGCCTTTTTGAGAGTCGTGTCTGGAATTAAATACGTTTTGTCAAAATTTTCAAATTTCCTTGTTCAAAGTAAATATTTGGTCGTGATCCGAAAATCTCGTTTTCAAAATTCATGCATTTGTATCTTGCTGTAAATATTTCTTCTAACTTGCTTATTTGGTTGTTTTTCAGTTTTCAATTTTTATGGTTTTAATTTTGGTTTAGTTTCTTTAAGTGAAACGTAAAGGTTTATGAGTTGTTCCCCACACACCGTGCACTTGCATTTTCACATAACACGAGCTCTCTACCCGGGCTCCGTCCGTTTAAGTGAAAGTAAACGCTACGCCTTCGTGAGTTAACACGTCCCTCCGCACAGGCTAGTGAATACTTTCGGGTTATAGATGACTTATGCTTTCGTGAGTTAACTTGTCCCTCCGCATAGGCATAAGTAAATGTAACCCCTCGAATTGAACTCGTGAGCCTGTGATAGGCTATGACCGAGGCTTCGTGTTAATCTTAGCAGATGATAGTACGGGCAATTCGAGTACCTATCTAGAACCAAAACTGCATATAATGAACCATACGAGCCACCTAACTAGAGCCATGCCGAACCTCCGCTCGTTTAGTAGTCACCGAAATAAGTATACGGGAAAAGCACATCTTACCTTCTATTCCTTTTACATTTGTGCTTTCTAAGCAAGGGAATCGAGTCCACTAGACCAAGTAGCTTAATTTGTTAGATTTTCCACAGTTTTTCTCTGTTTATATGTGTTGCGCTAACCAAGGTCGTTTGTCTGTATTTCTATTTTTCATCATGCATCGAAGGCATCTTGTTAGGAAGTTGTTGATCAGAGATTGGTTGCCAAAACGGGTTTCTAATAGAGGAGTCAATTATACGAATGACCGAAACGTTGTGTAATAGACTCCTTTGATTAAGGAAATGCCTAAATAGGGGCTATCTTGAAATTAACACCAAATTTTTGCATATTCATTCATGACTGACATTCATTTGACATTCATGCATTCATTTGACATTCATGCATTCATTCATGCATCCATTCATTCATTGCATATCCCATACTCGGTCGCTGAAGATAAAATATATAATTCGCAGTTGTAATACCACAAGACTGGAACCACGTCATCCGTATAAAACGCGCCGACAAGCTAGAGTAATGGAGGATGAATTCAATGAGAGAATTGAAAGGATAGAAAGGGCTCAAAAGGAATTACAAGAGCAACTGGCCAAATCGCAACAAGAGACGAGAGACCTAATGGTGAGATCTCAAGAGGAATCACTCGAGCAAAGAGATCAGATGGCTAAAATGATGGAGATGATGACAACTTTGGTCAAAGGAAAAGGACCCATGCAGAACCCCGATGTTATGGAACCTCGGTCAAGAATTCACCACGATCAGGATCCACTCTATCCCCCGGGATTCACTCCACCGCCTGCGTATACAACACAAAGAGGGTATACTCAAGGGGAACCCACAGGCTTGGAACATCGACCTATGCCACCTGCTCCACCTACTAATTTAGGGCAAGGAATATTCGCGTCGAACCCAGGGGCTAGTCCTGCTGATCCACTAGTTCCAGATCTGGATGACCCAGCAGAGGTAGCCAAGTTGAAATTGGATAACCATGACACAAAATATAGGAGCCTAGAGGAAAGACTCAAAGCAATAGAAGGCACTGAAGTCTTCTCCACACTAGGTGCCAAGGAACTCAGTTTGGTACCTGATCTAATTTTGCCTCCGAAGTTCAAAGTGCCTGATTTTGAGAAGTATGATGGGACAAGGTGCCCAAAAGCACATCTCATTATGTTCTGTCAAAAAATGACCGGTTATGTGAACGAGGATAAACTACTCATACATTGCTTTCAAGATAGTCTAACAGGGTCAGCTCTTCGGTGGTACAACCAACTTAGTAGAGAAAAGATTCGATTCTGGAAGGACTTGGCGTCTGCATTCTGCGAGCAGTACAAGCATGTATCAGACATGGTGCCAGACTGGATGACCTTGCAAATGATGGAGAAAAAGCCATCAGAGACCTTCAAACAGTATGCGCAGAGATGGAGAGACGTCTCGGCCCAAGTGGAGCCCCCACTAACAAAAACGGAGATAACCGTTCTCTTTATCAACACCTTAAAGACGCCGTTTTATGAAAAACTAGTAGGAAGTGCCACGAAGGAGTTTGCGGATATTGTAATATCTGGTGAGCTCATAGAGAATGCCGTCAAGAGCGGTAGAATGGAAGGTTCAGAAGGTTCAAAAAGGGCAGCGCCTATGAAGAAGAAAGAACTAGAAGCCCATATGGTGGGAATGGAAAATCGTTATGCCCCTAATCCATATCCAAATCAACCCCGACCTCGAAATTATCCACCTCCAAATTTCTATTATCCTCCTCAAACCCCTTACTACCAAGCGCCACATCCGTCCTACCCCGTATACGCCATGAACAACCAAAGACCCGTCACCACTTTTTCACAAAACACTGCACCAGTTCAAAACCAACCTAGAAACGAACCAAGACCAACGAGGCCCAACCCCGAGAGGCCACAATTTACTCCTATCCCTGTGTCGTATGGGGAATTGTACCCAAAAGTCTTGGAGAAATAATTGATATCTCCCCATTACATGGACCCCCTTAAACCTCCATACCTGAAATGGTACGATCCAAACGCTAGTTGTGCATACCATGCGGGGAACCAGGGGCATTCTATTGAGAACTGTCTTGCTTTCAAAAGGAGAATTCAAGGGCTCATCAATGCGGGCATTTTGCGATTTGATGGTACTGACAATACGACCGGGAATCCATTCCCAAACCACACCGAAGGGAATGTGAGCGCAGTAGGAGAGGAGGATAAACGACAAAGTAGAAGATGGGTTTCTGAAGTAAGAACACCTCTGCAGAGAATCTGGGAGGTGCTAAGTGAGAAAGGGTTGCTCTGTCGTGTTAACGGAGTATCCGAAGGAAAAGATGCAAAAGGTCACAGTTTTTGTGAGTTCCATGGCATTGAAGGGCACGACATTCAGTCCTACGAGGAATTCAGAAATTTACTGCAAAATATGATGGATAACAGGGAGATTGGGATTTTTTGTAAAGCTAAAGAGGCAGACAGTGGAGAAATATGTGCCTTTGACAATCAATTATCAGGTTTCTTGTATAGCGTCGACCGACTGTTAATAATTTATTATGACGCGAAGAAGGAGCCGGTGAAACCAAAAATGATAATCGAAGTACCATCTCCTTTCCCTTATAAGGACAATAAAGCAGTACCGTGGAAGTACAATGTCAATATCATCGCACCTGAAGGGGAAAATCCCGAAGCCACAACTGAAGACATTGGGGAAGTAGGTCATTTTACCCGCAGTGGGCGTTGTTATTCGAAAGAAGTCGAACCAGTAAAAAAGAATAGCGATTGGAAGCAAAAAAGGGAAAGCAGTAATGCACGAAGTCGAAGTCGAGCAAGAAATTCCACCCGTGCAAGAAACCAAAAAGCCTGTGAATGAGGAAGAAGCTCAGGAATTCTTGAAATTTATCAAGCACAGCGAGTATAGTGTGGTGGAACAATTGAGTAAGCAGCCAGCACGAATCTCAGTTTTATCTCTACTGTTAAATTCAGAGCCACACCGGAATACTTTATTGAAGGTGTTAAATCAAGCTTATGTGGCCAACAACATATCCGTTGAGAAGCTTGATAGGTGGGTAAATAATCTAAATGCGGACAATTTCATCTCTTTTAGTGATGATGAGATACCGCCAAATGGTAGGGGCTCGGTGAAAGCGCTACATATCACGACTCGCTGCAAGGGCTACATAATACCGAATGTACTCATTGATAATGGGTCAGCGTTAAATGTTATGCCATTGGCCACGCTTTCCAGAATACCGATGAATTTATCCTACTTAAGGCCCTGTCATTCCACGGTAAGGGCATTCGACGGAACGAGGTGCGAAGTCATGGGAAAGATCAAAATTCCTTTGAAAGTGGGCCCTTACATTTATGATGTCGAGTTCCAAGTCATGGACATTACACCCTCTTATAACTGCCTTTTGGAAAGACCCTGGATCCATTCTGCTGGAGCAGTCCCATCATCCCTCCATCAAAAGGTGAAATTTATCATGGACGGTTGTTTGGTCACTGTCGAGGGAGAAGAAGACATGGTCGCATCTGTCTCTGCCGATGCACCGTACTTGGAAGTGAACAAAGACGCATTGGAATGTTCCTTTCGATCCCTTGAATTCGTCAATGCCACTTTTTTTGTTGAGGGAAACAGAATTCCGATGCCAAAACTGTCGAGAAATACTAAAATGGGTGTCAAATTGACCGTAGGAAGGGGAGCTCGAGCGAGAAGAGGTTTGGGAAGGTATCTGTAAGGAATAGTCAGGGCTCTAAAGCCAGTGCACCACAAGGCCCGATACGGTTTGGGGTTCCAGCTAGACATGCAACCAAGAAGAAAATAGTTACAGAAAGATCAAAAAAGGCGGATTGTAAGAGCCTTAGGCCGAGAATTAGAATGGGAACCTATAACGTACCTTCCTTTGTCAAAAACATTTACGTCTACGGGAATGATATACCCAGGGTAGTATAGTGCACAAAGCACAATGTTAATGATCGAAGAGGGTTTTCAGAATATCAGTATAAATGTCATTGACAAAGAAGCTGACGCGAGTAAAGACGTCTCAAAGATACGCCCTTGTCCCCCGGGTTTCATGTTGAACAATTGGACTGCCGAGGATCTTCTTGTAGTTTATAAGTCTTCAGAGTAATGCTCAAACGTTAACATTCTATTATGTCCTTAGATATAATAGAGTTCTTTTGTAAGAGCCTGCATTCGCTCTTTATCATTCAAATGAATATCAATGAAGAAGCATTTTGTCATAATCTTTCACATTATCACTAATTTCATAATCATTTTCTCCTTGCATAGCCAATCCTCACATTTGCCTCATGCCATGCCATAACATTTCGTTTGTTGGTTCCAATACTTGGATGCCCCTCTATAGTCTCCTTTTTCATTCAATTTTCAGGTGCTCAGATATCAACGATATGAACAAACCCGTTACAAATCTTGAAATCGATTTCGAGAAGGCTATTTGTTTAAGAGAGTTTGAAGCTGAGGAAAATGCTAAAGACTATGTCTCGTCTCCTGACTTACTAAGAATGGTAGAACAAGAAGATAAACAGATTCTACCTCATCAAGAATCTGTTGAGATAGTAAACTTGGGAAATGAAGCAAAGAAACAAGAAGTGAAGATTGGGACGTCTATTTCAGAGGACACCAGGCATAATTTGATTGCTTTGCTCCGCGAGTACAAAGATGTATTTGCATGGTCATATCAAGACATGCCAGGATTGGATGAAGATGTAGCAGTCTATAGACTCCCACTGAAACCAGAATGCAAACCCATTCAGCAAAAGCTAAAACGGATGAGACCTGAGATGCTGTTAAAGATAAAAAAAGAGGTCAAAAAGCAATTTGATGCGGGTTTCTTACAAGCTTCCAAATACCCAGAATGGGTGGCTAACATAGTCCCGGTACCAAAGAAAGACGGCAAAGTACGAATGTGCATGGATTCCCATGACTGAGTCGAGCAAGTCCTAAAGATAATTTTCCCTTACCACACATTGATACGTTGGTGGATAACACAGCAAAACATTCATTGTTTTCTTTCATGGATGGATTCTCGGGGTATAATCAGATTAAGATGACCCCTGAGGATATGGAGAAAACTACCTTCGTAACAATGTGGGGAACATTCTGTTACAAGGTGATGCCATTCGGGTTAAAGAATGCTAGGGCAACATATCAGAGGGCTATGGTGACGTTATTCCATGACATGATGCATAAAGAAATAGAGGTCTACGTCGACGATATGATTGCTAAATCCCAAGGGGAAGAAGAGCATGTAGTGAACCTCAAGAAGTTGTTCGGAAGGCTGAGAAAGTTTCAGCTAAAACTTAATCCAGCCAAATGTACGTTTAGGGCTACCTTGGGAAAGTTGTTAGGCTTTATTGTCAGTGAAAGAGGTATCGAGGTTGATCCAGATAAAATAAAATCCATTCAAGAGTTACCACCTCCGCTCACATAAAATGAAGTCAGAGGATTTTTAGGGAGATTAAACTACATCGCCCGATTCATCGCTCAACTTACCAACCAATGCGACCCAATTTTTCGGCTTCTTCGAAAACATAACCCGGGAGAATGGAATAAGGAATGCCAGGTGGCCTTTGATAAGATAAAACAATATTTGTCTAATCCTCCAGTGCTAGTACTGCCAACTCCGGGAAGACCATTGATATTGTATTTGACTGTGTTTGAAAATTCAATGGGTTGCGTACTGGGGCAACACGACGAGTCAGGAAAGAAATAAAAGGCGATCTACTACCTCAGCAAAAAGTTCACTGAATATGAGGCAAAGTATCCGTCCATTGAAAAATACTGTTGTGCTCTAATTTGGGTAGCTCGGAGACTCAGGCAATATATGTTGTATCATACGACATGGCTAATTTCAAAGCTGGACCCAATAAAATACATGATGGAATCACCGGCACTCTCAGGAAGAATGGCACGATGGCAGATCCTCTTATCGGAATACGACATTGCCTATGTAAGTCAGAAGTCGATAAAAGGGAGCGCAATAGCTGATTTCTTAGCGACTCAAACGACAGAGGAATATGAGCCCTTGAGATTTGATTTCCCAGATGAAGACTTAATGTGCATCACAGAAAAGGAATCCGAGTCATCAAAAGAGAAGCCATGAAAGATGAGTTTTGATGGTGCGTCGAATGCCTTGGGGCATGGAATTGGAGCAATCCTAGTCTCACCAGACGGGAATCATTATCCGTTCACTGCTAGGCTGAATTTCTTCTGTATCAATAACATAACAGAATATGAGGCCTGTATCATGGGACTTAGTGCAGCTATTGAATGAAACGTCAAAACTTTAGAGGTATATGGAGACTCAGCATTGATGATTTACCAAATCCGTGAAGATTGGGAAGTGAGGGATCCGAAATTGGTTAAATACAGTGATCTAGTGGTAGAGCTGATTAAAGAATTCGAAGAAATAACTTTTAATTACTTCCCACGAGAAGAAAACCAATTGGCTGATGCCCTGGCCACTTTGGCTTCAATGTTCAAAGCAAACAGAGAAATAGAAATAATGCCTCTTCAAATGAGCATATATAAAGTCCATGCACATTGTTTCAGCATTGAGAAAGAGCCAGATGGATGACCATGGCTCCATGATATCTTAGAATACGTCAAGAATCAAAAGTACCCTGAACAAGCAAATGAGAACGATAAAAGAACAATCAGAAGAATGGCAGCGGGATTCATTCTTGATGGGGACATCCTGTACAAAAGAGGAAAAGATCAGGTGCTCTTGAGATGTGTAGATGCTGTTGAAGCCAGAAAAATACTTAAAGATGTCCATGAGGGAATTTACGGGACACATGCTAATGGTTTCACTATGGCTAGGAAGATTATGAGACTCGGATATTACTGGCTGACGATGGAAAGCGACTGCATTAATTTCACATGAAAATGCCACAAATGTCAAATTTATGGTGATAAAATTCATGTAGCCCCTTTGCCCCTTCACGTCATGACTTCTCTGTGGCCTTTTTCTATGTGGGGCATGGATGTTATAGGGCCAATTTCCCCAAAAGCTTCTAATGGACATCGATTCATTTTTGTGGTTATTGATTACTTCACAAAATGGATAGAAGCCGCATCATTTGCCAATGTGACGAAGACTGCGGTTTGCAGGTTTTTGAATATGGTTTGCCTGAAAGAATCATTTCAGATAACGCCTTGAATTTGAACAACAAGATGATAAAAGAAGTGTGTGAGCAATTCCAAATAAAGCATCATAACTCCTCACCCTATCGCCTAAAGATAAACGGGCCTGTTGAAGTAGCCAATAATAATATTAAAAAGATTATTGGGAAAAAGACCGAGACATATAAAGACTGGCACGATAAGCTACCATTTGCTTTGTATGCATATCGCACATCTGTACAGACATCTACAGGGGCAACTCCTTTCTCTCTGGTCTATGGAATGGAAGCTGTGTTACCCATCGAAGTTGAGATTCCTTCTCTACGAGTCTTAATGGAGTCGAAATTAGAGGAAGCAGAATGGGTTCGAGCTCGATATGACCAATTAAACCTCATCGAAGAAAAACGTCTGAAGGCAATCTGCCATGGACAGATGTACCAGAAGAGAATGATCGTAGCCCATGCAAGAAAGTACGGCCAAGAGAATTCCACGAAGGAGAACTCGTGCTGAGAAAGATTCTCCCAATACAAAAAGACTTCCGAGGAAAATGGGCGCCAAATTAGGAAGGTCCATACATCGTAAAGAAATCATTCTCGGGCAGAGCTTTGATTCTTACTAAGATGGATGGGAAGGAGTTACCGAATCCAGTGAACTCAGATACTGTGAAGAAATATATGCCTAAAAAAATAAAAAAAAGGGTAATCAAGGTGAAAACCCGAAAAGGGCGTCTTGATTAACACAAAAGATTAGGATGAAATCCCGAAAGGGCGTTCTAATGAAGCAAGCACTGGCTTAAAAAGTAAGGCGTTTTGAACGGTGGGTCAAACAGAGAGACTACAGTATTTGAAGCATTTCTGAAAACTCGAAATATCTTACGTAAGAAAGCCATGCTCGAAAAGATTCTTGATTGAGGAACGTGGAAGAGTTCATACGTTGAATATCTAGAGCATTTTTATTTGTTGAAATGTGATCCCCTTTCTCTTTATGACACTTTTTTTTACTATCATTGATTAACTTTCTTTGTTTGCTACATTTGAAATGAATAAATGTGAGGTATCCTTTTGTCCCTTACCTGACCATTTTCATGCATCTCATTATGTGGTTCATTTACATGATAAATAGTGAAATGACATACTCTAAACAAAAGAAGTGCTAAGCATTACCCGGATAAGAATTTGATAACTACAAGAGCCTCAAAGCAAGGACAAAGTTCAACAGGGGCAAAATAGCGATATCTGAGAAACGCAGATTAGTTGTGAAGCTAGAGGACAGGTATAAGGCCTGAAGAGAAAGTCGAGAATCAAAGCAATGAACACAGATCCTCAACAATCGTGGCTAAATGGACATACGACAAACATGCTTAAGGAGCACTGCATAATCATGTAGGCATAAAAGCATTTAAGACAAACATGTGCATATCATGATAACATCATACATAGCATATATAGGTACTCCAGCAGAGCAAGAAATCTTGAATGAGAGTCGCACTGAATCAAAGGAAAAGACACTCAAGTTCTACCAAAGGACAGGTTTTGGGTATTTTGATGTTTTTAATTCATGCTTTTCAAGGAAAATCAACTCGTATTGCGAGAGATGAGTTGAGCCTCAAGACACGTTGAGATACTTTTAATTTTTGTTTTTCAAAATCAACTCATATTGCTAGAGGTGAGTTGAGCCTCAGGACACGCTGAGGTAATTTCAATTTCTGTTTGTCAAAAATCAACTCATATTGCGAGAGGTGAGTTGAGCCTCAAGACACGCTGAGGTAATTTCAATTTCTGTTTGTCAAAAATCAACTCATATTACGAGAGGTGAGTTGAGTCTCGGCTCACTTGCTGAGGTCTTTTCAATTTCTGTTCTTCAATTTCTGTTCATAAAAAAATCAACTCATATTGCGAGAGGTGAGTTGAGCCTCAGGACACGCTGAGGTATTTTTAAATTTATGTTTTTCAAAAATCAACTCATATTGCGAAAGGTGAGTTGAGCCTCGGGACACGCTGAGGTAATTTCAATTTCTGTTTGTCAAAAATTAACTCATATTGCGATAGGTGAGTTGAGCCTCGGCTCACATGCTGAAGTCTTTTCAATTTCTGTTCTTCAATTTCTGTTCGTAAAAAAAATCAACTCATATTGCGAGAGGTGAGTTGAGCTTCAGGACACGCTGAGGTATTTTTAAATTTCTGTTTTTCAAAAAATCAACTCATATTGCGAGAGATGAGTTGAGCCTCAGGACACGATGAGGTAATTTCAATTTCTATTTGTCAAGAATCAACTCATATTGCGAGAGGTGGGTTGAACCTTTTAATTTCTACTTTTTCAAAATCAGCTTATATTGCGAGAGGTGAGTTGAGCCTCAGGTCACGCTGAGGTATTCTTAATTTTTATTGTTTCAAAAATCAACTCATGTTGCGAGAAGTGAGTTAAGCCTTTTAATTTCTGTTTGTCAAAAATCAACTCATATTGCGAGAGGTGAGTTGAGCCTCGGCTCACATGCTGAGGTCTTTTCAATTTCTGTTCGTAAAAAAAAATCAACTCATATTGCGAGAGGTGAGTTGAGCCTCAGGACACGCTGAGGTATTTTTAAATTTCTGTTTTTCAAAAATCAACTCATATTGAGAAAGGTGAGTTGAGCCTCGGGACACGCTGAGGTAATTTCAATTTCTGTTTGTCAAAAATTAACTCATATTGCGAGAGGTGAGTTGAGCCTCGGCTCACATGCTGAGGTCTTTTTAATTTCTGCTTTTCAATTTCTGTTTTTTCAATTTATATTTTTCAAAAATCAACTCATATTGCGAGATGTGAGTTGAGCCTTGGGTTCACATGTCAAGGTATTTTCAAAATCTACTTTTGCGAGAGGTGAGTTGAGCCTTGGCTCACGTGCTGAGCTATTTTCAATTTCTGTTTTTAATGTCTAGTTTTATAGAGTCAATTCATATTGCGAGAAATGAGTTGATTTCAGGATCACATGCCGAGTAAAGAATCAATATTAGAGCTGATTGAAGACACCAGATTTTGTCTCCCTGAAGTTGCAGTGGAGTTGATCGAGGATATCAGATCTTGCCTTTCTAAAGTGGCAGAAGGGAAGACCCAAAACCTTATCTCACTGAAGCGATAGAAGAGCATATTGAATTACATTGGAACAGATTGAAGCTACAAGGCATATCTCCGAATTTGCAGTGGATTGAACCAAAGCTACAAGATGCGATGGATTGGAAAGAGACTACCTGGATGAGAAGAGCACCAAAGAAGTCCATACTTAGCAAGACCGGGCAAAATTGGCCTTTCTTTATATCTTTGCTCTATTCTCGTTACACGATAATAAGCAAAGAGGGGCAGCTGTTGTAGGCCAATTTTAGCCCATTTACATCAAAACCCAATTTAGCCTTACCTAACCCACCAAAATTAAACCCAAAACCCAAAATCTTAACTACCAAAACCCAATTTACATCAAAACCCCAATGGCCCAAACCCTAAGCCCAAATCAAAATAAAAAAACCTAGTCCACAACTTAAACTTTTCTCAACTAGCCACACCTTTTCCACCACCAACTCCACTAGCCACTCCTTTTCCACCACCTACTCCACTAATCACACTTGCTCCACCACCACTTGTACCTACAGATGAAGACATAAACAATAAAAAAATATTTTGTAAATGGCTATATAAGCCTTCTCATATTTTGTATATGAGGGGGAATTTTTTTGAGAGTTTTTGGGAGAGAAAGTTATTGTAAAGGATTTTTGGAGAGGTTTCTTTTTAAAGTAATAAAGGAGAAGAGTTATTGTGAAGGCTAGTTTTTGGAGAAGCTAGTTTTTGGAGAAGATTAATCAAAGATCAAAGCAAAAGAGGTTTCTTTGTCTATTCTCATTTTAAGTTCTTTGTTTACTTATTGTTTTCCTTTCAATCTTATTTTGTTTCTTTTATACGAAAGTAAAAAAAATAAAAGGAGGAAGCTTACCCATTTTTACCGAAAAAGTTTTTTTGAGGTCCGGCTGCCGTGTACGGTGGCGCCGGCGGCGGTCCGGCGACCGGACGATGGCCGACCTTGTGGCCGAAAATCATCCACCCTCTCCCTCTCTCTCCTTTTTTATTATTATTATATTTCTTAATATTATATTATATATATTTTAATATATTAGGTATATTTTAAATTCTATATTACGTATATATATTATACTATTTTATGTATATATCTTTAATATTATATTATTTATATATATATATATATATTTTTTTACATGTTATCTTATGTATATATCTTAACTATATTATGTATGTATTTTTAACACTATATTATGTACATATTTTTAATATTATCACGTATTTATTTTTTTTATATATGTACATATTGATGTAGTATTATTAATAGTATTGATTTTTAAACATCATTATTATTTCTAATATATATTATGTACATTTTTTATCTCTATTTTATTTTTTATTTGTCAATATTAATTATTATTATTCTAATATTTTGATATTTTAATATTTTATATTTTATATATTTTATTATTCACATTATTATTCGCATTTTTTTGACAATAATATTCTTGGATTTTTTTTACTATCATTTAAAAAAAATTTTACATATTAATTTTAAGAATAAGGCAATGTACCGATTTTAACATTAAGTCATCGATTTCATCGCTATGTTGGGTGAAATTAATCGGCTCGTGTTAAAAACGGGACGTCCTTCTAAAAAACAAAAAAACTTGCAACTTCTCATTTCCTTCAATCGGATCACACTTAAATGTCAAATTGAATTCGTATTTTTTGAAAATCAAGACAACATGTGTTTAATAAGATACCAATTTTGGGCGTCGCGAGGGTGCTAATACCTTCCTCGCGCGTAACTGACTCCCGAACCCAACGTTACTCTGGCTTTTGACGTAGACCTAAATTCGGCCTTCATTTTTGTGCAAGAATAAGTTTTCTTTTCTAAAAAAGGATGATTTATTAGGTGTCCGGTCACACCTAGAAAAAAGATCGGTGGTGACTCCCTTTTTTAATAAAATTGAAAGTCAATTTTTTAAATTTACAAATAATCGCCTCAATTAGCGACCAAGCTAAGCTAAAATTTTTACGTCGCTACAATATTTAATCATTTGCGTATCCCTTAATGCATTGGTTATGCCGATAAGACACTTGTCAAGATGATGTAATGTTTCATTTTTCACATGACCCATTACAATTTTGGCTTGACAATGTTGGATTTAGTGCCCATAGTGTAGTAATTTCATCTATATATATTTGTATTTTTCAAATAAATTGGTTTAATAAAATATTCATTGGTTACATTAATATCATTTTTATATTTTCTTCAATGATTTTTGCACGCAAAGCAAAATGAAAACAAATATTGACTCACTTATTATTTAAGTTTAATTAATACTAAGCGATATTATATGGTCGGATCGTAATACAGAAAGACAACTTATATTAGTAGATAATCTAAATATTTTCTTAGTCTAATCAGGAATAAGCAAACCAGTTGAAAGATTAATATGTCATTTATCAAGACCAACTGGGGAGATATCTTATCTTGGATATTGGAGTGGATGAATTTCAGAAGATAGAGACATAAATGTGACTGACTAGATTGATAATGCATCGGAAATGACCCAAGTAGAATAGATCTTAGATCCATTTATGGATTTATTCTCTCGTGACGTTCATAGTGTGGCATCCATTAATCATGAGTGGATAATGGACTATGTATGTATGACTTATACACTTTGATGTAAATGAAAGTCTAAGTTCAAATAGATAAGGAACTAAAAGTTATTGTGGTTGTGTATACGACTTCTGCAGTATGTAGCATCATTCAACAATAGTGAAATACATAGTCCAACTAAAGAGTAAATAATATCCTCTCATTGACATTACATGATAGATAAAATACAAATGTGACCACAGGTCATTTGTTTGTGATAAATGATCTTATTACTATTTGATAGTAATTAACTTTTCATAAAGGAAGATATAATGGTTACCATGAGATAAAATTGGATCACACTAGGAGAACTAATTTATCCTAAAGAGATTAAGGATATCTTATGAGGGCAACACACTTTTGACAAGGTCATTAGACGAGCACTTATTAAATAACTTTCTTAATTATATATAATCAGAGGGAGCTTGGTCACAATCTTTAGTGGAATGACTTTGTGTCCAAATAAATTTATAATTAATAGGCAAAACGTTGAAATTTAATTATAAATCATTTGAGCTCTAATTATAAATGTCCAATTGGTCCTTCTATTAGCTCATTGAAACCAAAAATAAATTGCATGTAGAACCAAATGAATAGAAATGAATGGAAACGATGAAGTAAGAGAAATAGATCACATGTATAATTATTTGTAGTGAATGTGCTTTCTCGCTAAGTACTGAAATGACTTGAGAATTAATTTAAAATTCTTTGAATTATTATTTAATTAATTATAATTGAATAATTTAAATTAAAAAAAATTAAATTAAATTAACTAGTCCTTACTAGGTTTGTTGAATAAGAAAATTAAATATTTCTTCATAGATTTTATTATGATAATGTTGTTATAACTTTAACAGAATTAGAATTTAGTTGAGAAAATTATTTAATTTTAAAATTAATTTAGTTAATTTAATTAATTAAATCAATTGATTAAATCTGATTTATTTTTAAAAATAAAAAAATATTGGGTTGGTTTAAATTATAAAGTATTGGATAAAAAGTTTAAGAAGCATATAATTGGATTCATAAGAGACCCAATTTGCCCTCATCTCATACTTAGTATGAGGAGTGTCACCTTAATAAAAAATAATAAGGTGTGTCACTCACCTCTCTCTCACTTACCTCTCTCTCACTTAGACTGAGATTGTGTTTTCTATTTAAATAATACTATTTGTGAATGGCTTATTCGACTATGACTCTTGTACTTCCCTTTATAAATATGTAGCAGCGATTGACCTATAAAAACACTTCATACATTATTTATATATTTATTCTGCTAGAAAATAGTGATAATTTGTTAAGAATAAATTCTATTTTTTGATGATTATGACTTTTACCAGTTATAGAGAGAAATTTACTTTCATACTGAAAATACGTAATTTGTTATCTTTTCTGTGTTTTTGGTTCATGTTCCTAAGCCCATACTTAACACAATTTGTGGAATGAGGATAGTGCAGAAGGTTGATCAATTGAAAGTCAAGATCGATTGAATATGTCTCTCACGAAGCACAAATAAAATCTTGGTTTAGATTTTATTACTATAAATATCACCAAAAAGAAACATCATTTTAAGAAAAATTTTAACATCCGATATAACTATAAAAATTGTTTCCTTAACCAAATTTTTCCAATAGGTTCATCTTCCTCTCATTGATACTCTACATCACTACCTTCTCTGAAATCCTCTTTTGACTCTCCAATTTCTTCACCCGTTGGCGTTCCCCCAAGAATGGTTTTTTGTCATTTTCTCCTCCTAATTCATCTCTACGATCATCACCTCCAAGCTTCCCATTTTCAACTTTCTTTTAGCACACCACTCTTCCCTTAAGCAAGCTAAGTTCGCATTCACTTTACTTCCATATATACAGAATCCATTAAGGCTACTAATCGCCCTCTTAGTATTAGACCTAGTCATGGGTTGGGTTATTCGTCCAAGTTAAAAGGTCCGTCTGAAAGTTGGAAGGATTTGGGCAAAAATATTAGGCCCAAAAAATTAGATTGAGAAAAAAATTAGGCTTATTTAAAATATGGGTTGGGCTCGGGCTTGCACATTTAAGGCCCAAGCCTGAGCCAACCCATCTTAAGTTTATAATATTTTATTGTATGTTATTTTTATATATTATGTAATTTAGAACACATTAAAAAAATAAACCTATATTAAATATATAATACTACTCTAATATAAACATTAAAAATAATGTAAAGATTACTATATAAAAAATTTCAATAAATAAAAAATGTATAAAACTTTTAAATATTAAAATAATATAATATAAATATTTTAAAAAATTAATAAAATAATATGTACGGGTCTAAAATAGGTTTGGGTTAGTCTTTTGAAAATTTGGACAAGTTTGTACAAAATTTAAGGTCCAGATTTTGAAACGGGTCAAATTTGAGTAAACATAAGGTATATTAGCATCATGTTTAGATCTGACTCGATTCGGCCTATGAGCACCTCTACTTAGCATCCATAATGCTTGCGAATCTTAAAAAACCAAAAGGTAGACCTTTTCAATTCCTCTTGTTAGGAATAACGCGTCCAACACTTTACCATGGTACTCAGAGATTTTCCAGAGTCCCTTCCAATGAAAACAAGATGAAGATTAGAAACATAAACTGAAATCACCGTTTTCTCTTAGGATTTAGCGTAGTAATAGTTAACAATAACTCCACGGCATCTAATTAAAAGCACAAGTTAATTGAATTACCAAGAAAAAGTTAATCATTACCAATAGCATACATAGCAGAATTAGAGATTAAATGTAAGATGAAATCAACTAAGCTAAGCTGGAAATGACTAAACCAAAATATTTATCTACTTGTTAAGTTGCAATTATTTTAGTGTTATTTAAGTATAAAGATTTTTTTAATGTATTTTCAATTTGTTATGAAATATT
Organism: Gossypium hirsutum; assembly: GCF_007990345.1. Lineage (NCBI taxonomy): Eukaryota > Viridiplantae > Streptophyta > Magnoliopsida > Malvales > Malvaceae > Gossypium > Gossypium hirsutum. The sequence continues at coordinate 1,672,562 of NC_053426.1, read as the reverse complement.
TATTTTAATGTTTTAAGTGTATTTGATATATTATATTTTTTAAATTTCTTTTCATATAAATAATAATAATAATACGAGCGGGCCGGCTCAGGCTCGGGTTTAGTATTTTTTTATCTGATCTAAACTTAGGTAAAATTTTAGACTCATTTTTTTAGTCTGGTCCTAAAAAACGAGTTTCAAATTTGATATTGACCCAACCCGAACTCGGCATGACCCATGATTAGGTCAAACCACGTGAAGCAGAATTTTCTTTCAAAGGAATATTCTTACCATTTCTATTCATTTGGTATAAATCTAGAAGATAAATAAATTAACTAGTCATTTGCTTTATCAACAGAGAAGGTAACAGGCTAGCTGATTCCTTAGCAAAATTCGGTATAACAACTCAATTTTAGTTAATGTTGAAATTTTAATTTTGAAATCGAATTTTGTAAAATGAGTTGGTTGTAAATTTTGTTAAGAAAATTATGTTTCAATAAGAAATAGTAATATTAGTATACCGAGTGATTAAAATTTTGATTAAGCTATTAAAAATAATATAGAGATTAAATTGCACAGTGACTAAATTTAGTGAGGTTTAATTGAAGAGAATTGAAAGGTTTTAATGTGCAATTTTATCAAGGCCTATGGAAAGATTAAACCAACTATAATTCATGGAAATGCTTTAGCATTATTATATCGTCAAAATCCACTAACCATCATTAAACCATATTTTTTAACTAATAAATTAAAGTTTAATTAATGTTAATTTACTAAGTGTATATATATATTGTAAACGGCCTAATTTGTCCGGGTCCACGTCAAAACCAAAATACAAAATAAATATAAAATCCAAAAAATAAAACAAAATAAATACTGTCCAAATTACAGCCCAAATTACTTGGCCCAATTTCACAAATGATCCAACAATAAAAATAGGCCTAGATGACCCAAAAGTTAAAACGCTAATAGAATCCCTAGGGTTTCTCCCACTCTAAGGCCACAACCCCCAGTCCGCAACACGGTACGACTGCCACGCGCACCTCCGTACGCTCTCACGTCGAGTGCCACATACCCCCACAACTGGCCTCCATACCTGCGAAGAAACAGACCAACAACAGCACAGCAAAGAGGAAAAACAAATTGATTTGTATTTTCTTTTTTTTCTTTTTTCGTTTTTACTCTGTTTCGGTTATAAAGCCAAGAACATGGTCATTGTATTTTGGTTTTTATGAACGGATATCAAGCAATCAAATAGAGAAAGTAAATATTTCAAGGTGGTTCATTCACCGTTTTTCTCTCTTATTTTTCTCATTTATCTCTTGTTTATTTTTATCTGTTATACGAATATAAAAAAGAAAAAAGAAAGATCCCTTACCTATCAATCGGCGCCGACCTAATCGGTGGTTGTTTCTCCGTCCAAGGGCAGACGGATCCCTAGGGATCCAGCTAGAGCCACGACGGATGATGGAGGCACGCGTAGTGCCGTCGTGGCCCGCAGATCGACCAAAGGGAGAATGGGGAATTAAGGGTTAAAAAAAAGGATTTTCAAACCTTTTTAAGAAAATAACCAGCCAAATGAAGGTTTTAGGGTAAAGTTTAGCATATATATGTAGCACCCCAAACCCAGCCCAGAAGTTATGGCCGAATCTGGCATGCCACATCAAAAACGTTAAAAAAATTTCCATTCTAAGTCCAGAAAATCGTACTTGATGTTCAAAAGATTAATTCATTAAGGGTTAAAGTGAATGGAAGCTGTGCACCAGGTAGGAAACCGGAAAAGAGGTGGTGAGTCCATCGGACTGCTTAAATACCAAGCTCCATTCGGATCCAATCCTAGACATGCATACCGCCATTGCCACACCTTAACGTCATGGATATTTCTAGGAAACCGATTTTGATTAAGTCATTTTTAGGAAAAGTGATTAATTTTGGAAAATACTTTCATTGCGGAAGCTTTGCTTGTTGTCATATTATTTTGAAATCAATTGTTGTTTTTGAAAACGCGTCCTAAAGCTATCCAATTTCAACAGTTAAAATAAGTAATACCTATCTTAGTAATACATATTAAAACCATCAAAAATAATTAAGCGGCCTTATTACATTTAAAAAAACCCAAAACTTCAAACGTAAATAAAAGGATGTCCAGTTCACCAGAAGAAAACCAAACTTTCAGAACGAGTGGCCACTCCGAATTCCCTCACAGCTCCAAGCCCACTATGGTT